>NC_133032.1:13380000-13577500 GCF_048771995.1 Taeniopygia guttata | reverse complement strand
ATCCTTGTAGGGCAGAGGGTACCTCCTCTCTGACCCCACTTGGCTCACTAGAGGGGGACCAGATGCTGCCCCTGGGCTTTTTCTGCCAGAGGATATCTGCACTCCACTCTGCTCTGCCAGTGCTGCCAGAGGAAGAAAAAGCACTAAATCTGGGACTTACAGACAGGGCTAGGTGGATGTAGAGCTTTTATTGACTTAATGGAAGGCATTCTCATGTTAATGACTGCAAGACATGGAAAAAAAAATTAAAAATTAAAGTTTCAACTAGATGCATTTCTACCAAAAAACATATGGCTGTAAAGAAATTTTTTTTAAATTATGTACATCTGGTGGGTTTGCTCCATTTGCAGATATAAGAAGCTAATGAGAAGTTAATAGCCTAAATATGGGTAAAAAGCATAAAATCATTGCTATTTCGAGTCTCACACCCTCCTGGGGAATTTTTAAATACCCATGTGAAGTAGGAGACCTATGTCATATGGATTTATACTGTTCTATAAACAGAACTCATTCCACTTCAGTCTGGCTACTACAGAAATTTCCTAATGTCACCAAAAATCTTTCTTGGCCTTTACTTTTTAAGTAGAAGTGGTTTGCTGTACTAACCAAACTCACTGATAAATGAGCAACAGTGCTTCAGTTAATACTTTTCTTTTACCTTTACAAAAGGAATTAAACTTCAAACCAAGAAATATCCCATAATAAAGTGATAATATTTTTTCTTACTCATAAATTTAGTTAAAATAAATAGAAATTGTAATACTTTAGTACATAGTTGCAAATTTAGATTCCTCTTCCAAGAAACTTAGTTAGTCTTATTCCAAGACACTTTTGTTAGTTTTAAATAATGTAAATTTACCAAACTTAGAATCAGAATGCTCCTCTTTGGTTCCTCTATTTTGTTATCCTTCCCTCTAAATTTTACTTATTGTTAGTATACTGACTACTCCTTCACAAAACTAATAGTAATCAATCAGTTAATAGAATAAGGGGAAATCTTCTGTTTAGAAATGCTAAGTTTAATAGTGAAATAGTTATTAATTCTTTTTTTCACTTCTAGAAAAAAGGGGGGTTTATATTGAATAAAGCACTTAACACTTTGGTTCTTATAATTAAACAGTCAACACTGTGTTATACTTGGAGGTTGACGTACTTGTGCCTGCAAACAGAACAGATTAATGTAATGTTTTGCTACCTTTGACCTTGTATCCTTGAGTCTCTTGATTCTGTGTCACCAAACATAGTACTGTAATAGAGTTGAGCTCTAGCTAATAGCGTGTGCTATTCTGACTGTCATGCTCCATCATTGTAACTTACTGCATGAGGTCCCCAAAGTAGTCTCAAACACAGAGAGACACAAAGTCACGTCAACAAAACCTAAAAGTAAGCAGAAAAGACCTTAAAATGGAAATTCTTCATTCAGTTCATGCAAGAACAATCTAGCTGTGACTGCTGGTTATTCTGAAGACTCCAGCAAAGCAACATTTAAAAGAATATGTTGCTAAAATTTAGCTGGCAAAAGTAATTCAGAAAATACAGCTGAACTCCTAATTTTGCTCGTTGGGCTGATATGATTTCAGAATTGGGAGGTCAAAATGCCATTTCTTTGTTCTAGTATGTACCTTTAAATACTGCCTGTAATGACTGGTAAAGTACTTTCAAATGAGATATTTTCCATTACCTGGTGCCTTTCTTCCTAAGGGTAAGCAGGGAGAAAGTCTCATAGGGTAACTGAAGCTTCCTTGGGCTGGGTGTGGATCTTGAGGGTCTCCTACACTACAGATGGGGAAGTCCAGTATGATGGGAAAACAGTTTTCCAAGCTGGGAAGAAGGAAATACCAAAGATTTACAAATCTGGATGGAAAGGAACCTTTGCTCCTGGGTGAGGTGGCTCAATGATTCTTTCAAAGCCACTCTGCTCACTGCAAAACAAAGTGTACCAAAAGACTCCCTGTCCTTTCTGCTGAATCTGGCCTCCTTTGTGTGAAATAGCCCTGATTAAGGTGGAGTATTTGAGACAAAATGTGACTGACTCCATGCTCCCTTTGTGATGGCAGTCATTGGAAAAGGACCGGAGTTTAAGGGTTTCTGGTGGATACTTATCATACCATAAACCAAAGTATATCGATGAACACCTGTTTTGTGACTTTTTTTTCTACCTTGGGTTTGAAACAGAGGATGAATATCTTAATAATGTTTCTATCATGGTCATACGTGCTTTGAGCTCTTGGGTTCTGAGAGGAACAGAGGTGCAGTTGGTATTTGACAGAGGCAGGCAAGGAGGCATGAAATTTTCTCCTTGTGAACTTACTCCTGAGTGCCTAAATTATATTCTCTGCAAAACATAATTGAGTCTAAGTAGTGCTTTAATATTGGTTAAGGCTGTGAAAAGTCTGACTATATCACATAAAAAACTTCATTCACTTTTTAAGAAAAATGAGGCACCTGTAACTAAATCACTCACCAAGTGACTGAGTTTTCAGTAGCATTGGTATTTGTGTACTGTTGTCTTACTGTGTCATACAGGAAGGGAATGCATGACTTTGCCTTTATGGCAAGTGCTTTTAGACTAACATCCTCTTTTAATGGCCTGGGACTAGCTTTCACAATTTCTGCTTGTGATTGAATTCTCCAAAGCTATTATTGCTGGAAACAAAAAAAAAAAAAATTAGTGTTCTCAGTGACCATATGCTGTGCTGTGCAGTCATGTAAAACACAAAAGAACAGATAACTATTTCAGAGTGAAAGGAAAAACAAAAATGTTTGAAACTTAATGGTCTTTTCAATTAATTCAAAGATGATGGACTTCCATCACAAAACTTATTTTTAAACATAGATTTTATATTGTTTGTGGCTTTGTTTTGCTTGCAAGATTTCCTTCTTCATACTTGAAACATTTTCATAAAATGAGATGTGAATGGTGGTGCTATGGGACCGTATTTCCTGTCTCCTGCTTCCTTCCATGTTATGGCATGCTGGGCATGGTTTCCAGCATGTTAAACTTCACAGAGGTGGCTGACTTTGCTGTGGCAGCATACCTGCAGAGACGTGGCCAGAAGAGCATCTTTCGTGTCTGCTGTTCGGACATTTATGCCTATACTATGGGTTGTGTTGTCATACCTGAAATGATTTTGATTCCACGTGGGAGAGCAGGTCTGTACTACTAAGATGCACATTTTAAGTGTAACTCAAAGAACACATCCAGCTACGTGCACTGTCACTGAGGTCTGTGCCCCAGCCTGTTCCCACAGGCAGTCATGCCTCTGTTGAGGCTGTGCACACTGAATAAAGGCAATCTCCCTAACGTAGCTTGTCCAGAATCAGAAAGTATTGCACTCTGAAGAGATCTATCTTCTGAAGTGATTGACAGCTTACTCCAGCACCACACATCCCATCTCTACAATGTGAAGGAGGAGCTAAGATCAGCAGGGTAAGCAGAAACCATCTGACCATCTTTTGCCAGGAAAATATGTTCAAAAGCCTAGTAGATCACAGTGAACTCCCTTTTAGGGGCCTCAAAATATGCAGACAGAATCCATGATCATATTTTGTACATCTTCCCAATATATTTTGAGTAGATTTGATGTGGGCAAAGACAAGAAAATCCCTACTCAATGTGATTCCCTGAATATAATTTCACCTCCTTCATGCTTTCACAATGCCAATGTAGTATCTAAGACATATATGTGTTTATATATATTTAAATACATTTCTATAAAATCTTATCTATGTGCTTATAGTAGATATATAAAAATAATTTCTCAGTTTATCTCCTCTCTGTGTTTATATTATTATAATCTTATTTTAATTTTAAATCAATAGTTTAGGAGGTTAAATAGCACCAATACAATAAAAGCTAATATGAACAAGTTCAATAGTTACTACCATGTCTGACTTTAAAATTATCTTTTTGCCTGTATACTAAAGAGGTGAATACTTGCATATTGAAACAGAATTCTTTCTTCTATCTATTAGCAGCCTGTCAGGATTTTGATTTCTCACTTTCTTTCCAAAGTACAGCCAGAACGATTATACAATTATTTTAAATTTTGGAATTTTGTAGCTGAACTGAATTTATGAACTATACTGGTGCATCAGTAGTTTACCTATGTTCTGTTCTCATGCTATTTCTCAGAAGAACATATATACATGCATATATATATAGTGGATATGAAAAGCTATAGCCATGATGCTTATTTTTAGTGGTATCAAACTGGACAATAAAATAGAAGCTTATCTTGGACTTTTTTGCTTAAATGTAATTCCAAATAAATAAATCATTATTATTGTTATGATAACAATTTATTTATTCTTAATTTAATTTCTTGATTATTTGTTTCACTAAAACAATGAATTAGTTAAAAAACACCCTCCAGTTTACATCTAAATGGAAAGTTTTTGCTAAACTGAAGTTTTTGTTTCAGGATTGCTAAAAACATGTTGCTGTGCTATGTGAACAAAATGTCCAGGATCTTCTATAGTAATCTCTCCTCAAGTGAGTGATAACCATTCCCATCCTCATTTGTGAGTGACAGTGAAATTTTTGTGGTCTTACAAACTTTGGAAGCATTTATTTTCAGTAAATCGTGTGGAGCTTATTCAAAGGATCAAAAACCCCTGTGTCTCACTAGCATTGTGTAGATAGATGCCAGACTATTTCCAAACAGTTACTGTCAATGAAAGGGATAAAGCTACAGAAAGAGGATTGCATCAGCTCTGAGCAGAAAAAAGGCTCCATTTCTCCTAGCTCCATAGTCTATGTTCAATCAACACACAGTTAATGGAAACCCTCCAGTGCTAAGCAATAAACAAACACAGTTTGGCAAATAGTCCAAAATCAAATCTAGTGTATAAGGTGGACAATACATAGTTAGTTCCATTACAGAACTCTCCCCTGGGAACTGGATCAGCTTCTGAGCCCGTCTCATTACGCACCAGCACCATCTGTAGCCAGCCTGAACCTTATTTGGGAATATATAAAGTACACTGGAAAAATAGAGTAGGTATCAAGAGCCAGAGAATTCTATTTCAAGTTTAAATTTTGCTTGTGAAAGATCATTTGGTTTTAGACTCGGCAAACAGTAGGCCCTCATCACTCACAATGAGCTGTGCATGTAGCAGGGATTACTTCAGATCAGAGAGATTGAAGGTAATTGCTACTTTCCACAGGGAGATATCTAGTACTAGTGTGGTTTGAGAGATACAGTAAAGCACCATAAGCTGAAACACATCATCCTGAAGCAAACTAGAGCCACCTCTCTTTGTTTCTCCTCTTCTTGCTTCATTTCGAAAAAGTGAATAGGAAATTCAAAAGAATACTTAGGAAGAGGATGAGATTCTTTAATATGTAGATTTAACATGATAAAACAATCCCCACTATGATGTGCAGATGAATATGTATGATATATGTGTAATATAGACGGCACATATTTTTCCACTAAAAGTCCAATGTTTTTAAATTACTGTATGCATGTGTCATTATTGTGTAGGGATCATACAGATGTTAAAATGCAGATATAAGAACATTAGAGATGAAGTCCATTTTTGGGGACATATGAGAGAATAGAATAAAAACCCCAAGGGTTCTCTGCCTCAGAGAACAACAGTTGAACTGAGAGCCCAAATATATCTGTTAGTGACTTCAGCAGAATTACTCCTGGGGGATTCATTTATCCTGGGATGCTCAAAGATTGCTGACAGTTGACAGCTACATTAGCTTCCCTTCTCCATTTGGTGGTTGTATGTGATAAGAGAGAAACATCTCAATATAGTATAAAGAGTTCCTTAGTGTGAGTTTGTTATAGTAAATTATATGGTTGACTCCAAACAAACTCTTCATTATTGCATCTTAAGGATATTCTGCATAGCATACACAACTAAGTTGATAATGATTTCATGAGTTTTATAACAAACCTCTTTGAGGGAATTTTCATATATCTCTTTTTGTAAAACCTACAGACTTAGAAACCCTGGCTCTTATTCTTTGCTGGTCAGGACAGAACTTCAGGCTATGTGTGCATCCTTGATGACATTAGATGGGTTTCTGTGCTTCAGAGGGTATTGTTAAACAAGGAACCTTCGCTGTCACTGCAAGGTCAAGCTTGCTCTTTGTCACTGTTGAATGATGTCCAGCAGACTTGCCACTAGTCAACATCAAGACTGGTGGTGCAGACAAATCTGTGAATGATACCAGTGCATCCCACCCGAATTCAAGGAGTTTCAAGTACAGAGACACTGGGCCTCTGCAGTTTTAAAAATTCCTTATGCACCTTCTCTTAATTTGCCATTATAGAAATTACATCAAAACTTACACTCCAGTCCTTTCTCAACAACATTAGGTTCTGTTCCAGCATAGGTAGATTTTTATAAGATAAATGTGAAGAAATTGACCTTTTTTTTTTGTGAGGGTTATTTCTAAAAAAACAAAACCAGCATTCAGAGGATTGTTTTTACCATATTCCTAGGTTGTCTTCACTTCTTTTCATTTCTGACCTTGGTAGTCCAAAATGGGTAATATCAGCGAAATTGAATGGAGACACAATAAATTCTGGTAATACTGAATCCCCTCTGTGACTATGTGTGAGTGCCAGAAATTGAACTTCTATTTCGTCATCTTGCTCATATTCTTTAGTACCTTTATGGCATCTTCCCCTTAAACAGAATGATTATAATCAGTAGATGCATATTTATTTTCTTGATCCCTTTGTGAAATAAAGGATTTTCTTTTTCTGAAAGAAATTATAATAGCAAGACAAGTAGAAAGATATTACAGGCAGTTTAGAATTTACCAAGATCTTTGCACCTAGTAGAGTATGTACATTTTTTGCTATTAGGAGACAGCTCTTTAAAATATTCTTGCCTTTAATGAGCTAGTTGTAAAACTGTGACTGATCATCAGATTGTGCTGTCTGTGAAAATTGTAAGTTCTTGATTAATAAAAGAAATTCTTTTGAAAAGAATTAGCATTAAATGTTTTATGAACAAGTGCATTTAGTTTATAATACCACCTACGTAATTCCAGAGAAAAAGAAAGATAATATAGCATCTGCATGATAACATAGATTTAAACACTTAGAGCAAGAGTTGCCAATTAAAAAAAAATTCCTGATATTCTGGGGGGAATTCTTCCACATTTGTGCACCTTACTCCACTGTTAGTTAATATTATAAGGCTGGGAGTAAAACTGGTGACATAAATACTAGTATTGATTGCAAAGTGGTCAATGGTATAACTGTGCATAGTTAAGTTTTATCATCTGAACATATTGAAACAAAATATGGTTTAGTAGAACCAAATACACAGTCATATATATACAGAAACAAATTCATACTTGTAGCATGAGGAACTGTGTTTTGGTAAGGAGTGTGGGGAAGGTATTAAAGGTCATAGTGGACAAGCAATTAAACATGAGATTCCAATAGATACTGTGGCAATTGGACCTAGCTTAATCTTTGGATATTATAAATGAGAGGTGTATGTCAAAATGCTGTATCTACCTTTGCTGTTCATTTTTTAAAAAATATGTTGAAAATTGGAAAAACTCAAGAAGGACCATGGAAATTATTTGGGAGATGGAGAAAATGTCTTATATAGAAGGACTTTGAGGTTATCAGAAGAAAAAAATGTGTGTTGAAAGTGTATACATACTTTACAAAATGAGATCCCAAGTGCCAAAGGATTTGTCAGTCTGTCAGAGGAAGACATCTCAAGAGCTGGTGTTCAGAAGAAGAAACCAGATAAATTCAGACTAGAATGACAATAATTACTCACTGCAACCAACTCCAAAATGAAATGGTAGGTCCTCCCTCTCCAGATGCCTTACAAATGCCTATAGATGCTTTTCTGTTGCCCACTACTGTAGAGAGGACTGTTTGGCCATAGTATGTGAAATTTCAATCTGTATTGGAAACTTGTATTGGAAAGGATGTCAGTGATCCCTTCAGATACAGCAAATGTTAAATAAACTTGTGAGGACATGCAAAGAACTTACGGTGAATGTGGAGTTGGATAGATACCTTTCCCTGGAAATACGTGTTAGTCAGCTCCCCTATCCATCTCACAGAAATCTCAGATAGTTATCTCTGAACAGCTATAGCCCATGAAAGGCAGGGAGATGATCTGAAAATCAAATGTTCTTATAAATTGCAAATAATAGAAGTATTGGCTTTAGTAGCAATGTTCCTTTTTAATAAGAGAGAGCAGATGGATCCTGGTCAAAAGGTTTTGGACTGACTCCTTGAGGAATCCCGAGTTGCCTGTTTTTGCCTTTGCCTGGTAGGATGCTGTTTCAAAGGGGGTATGTTAAACAGGAACCATCTGGAAAACTAATTCAGGCTTCTTCAATGTTTTGGTGTTATCTACGACAAAATAGATAATTTTTGCCTACCTCCTTTCAGTAAGCAATGCAGATCAGAATTAAAATAATTTTCTTATTAAATGAGTGATACTATAGGAATCTGTAGAAAACATGAATGGATGGATTTGTGGTACCGTCATTCTAAAAAGAAACAGAAAAAACAGAGTTGTAATATTTGTGTTTGTAACTTCAGTTCTGATTGTTACATCTTTTAAAGGAGGCTTAGTTGTAAAATATAAAATTATTAAATTAGTTAATAAGTAAATAATGAGTTGCTATTTTTGGTGTAGTCACCATTAATAAAGAGCATATTAGTGTAAGCTATGCTGACTGCTTCAAGAAGTCTATTCTTCATTGTGGAAAGTCCAAAAACTGGGTTCAAATTTTTCGTTTGCTCAAAATATCCCAAGGAAGGTCCTTGGAAATCATTGAGTATGGAAATTTCATAAGCGATGGTTTTAGCTGATTATGAAGCTGTTTAATATATTTTTCAGTACCAACATGTTTTTTGTTTGTCTCATGAGCAGGTTTCATAGGGGATGAATTTTTTGTGTATTTCAGACTCCTTTTTATCCCTGATGAGTGCTGCGGATGCTTTTGCAATACTCCACATATATAGCTAAGACCCTTTCCAGAGCCAGGCTTACAAAAACCTAGTTTTCACTTTGATCCTCATAAACCTTTCATCTGTAAGAACTATCTTGTTTTTCCAGACTTTGAATTTTTGGAACGATGAAATATATAAAGCACATGGTTGTGATCTCAAATGTTTTCATCATAGGAAGACCTCATCCTCCTTAACAATAAAAAAATAAACTCAGGAGTAGCTGAGTTATTGAACACATTTGGAACTTAATTAATGATCAATGTCTAAAATGACTGCAATTGAGTACTTACCCTCATCAAACCACTGTCCCTCTCCATCACCCACTTAACTGACCCTGCAGTTTGGCCTCCTCTATTTATCTGCTCTGTCTGGACAGGGCCATAGAACTTGAAGAGCTATGCTAAAGCTGAGAAGCTGCTGTAATCTTTGTTATATGAATAAGTCTCTAAGGAGAAACAAATATATCCAACTGAAATAGTAGCTGTGCAGAGAAATCTAAAAGGTACAGAACTATTTGAGTTAGTAAGGCTCAAAATTAGTGTGGTTTTTTTCCTAGAGATAGAGGATGAAATACTTCCAAGAAAATGCTGAAGACTTGCTGGTATGTCAGCAGCTTTTCCCTGCTTCAAGCTAAAGAAGCTGCTATTGAGGGGTTTTGTACTACTAAAAGAAAATTATTTAATGAATTATTAACGTGTTGCAGTGCATTTCCAGTATATCATGAACCATTAACAAATTAAAACAAAGTGGTCAATTTAGAGTAGGGCTTATGATGAATTTACTTTTCTGTTATTTGCTTGTTTACTTTCTATTGCAGAATGTGTTGATTCATAGTTCTTCTGATCACCAGCTTAATCTGCACCAGCCTATTCTGTGACACGTTGCTGTGTATGTGAGTGTCCATATGTTCAAAAGCACTTAAACACATTCCCATTTTCTCACTGTTGGATAGGTAAACAATGTTTGGGTATAAGTAATAGTGGCGTTTGTTTCTTTCAGGAAAACAATACTTTTAGTATTGATCAATGGTAAATGTAGGACTGTTCAGCCTTCAAAACCTTCCCTGGTACGTTATGTTTGTCCTAATCTAGTATAGGGGAGAAAAAAAAAGAGTAAGAGTCTATTTTCCACATTTCTTTTTTTCTGCTTGCTATCGTTTAAAAAGCAGCTTTGAACCTTGTTCATGGCTTCCCCAGATTTTGCTGTTAGCTGCCAAGTCCCTGTCAGATTGAAATTGAAACGGCAGAAAAAAGATTTTCAACATACTTTTTCTGCAATTTTTTTCTGTCTTTCACCTCTAATGAAATGACCTTTAACTGCCCCCTCATCCTACACTAAGCAATGCTGAGTTTTGTACCCTAAATTCCAACTACTTTATTAAATTAGCTACAAAATAGGTATTTAGAAATAAAATAAAAATTAATTTAAAAGGTGTATATGAAGCTTTGCATTTGTTGTGTTTAGATGCATTGCTGAACTTTTTACTTCAAAGACAAAAATCTCTGCATTTGAGAGACCTTGCCTTTTACTCAGTGCTTATCCAAATATATATATTTTATTAGCACGGATCATTGTAGAACTAGCCTCATTTAGATTTATATATAAATAGTTCTCATTCATGCTTTAAATCTGTAGTCATTTGCTGTGAAATAATTGCCTTGTTATTGAAAAAACGAATGGACTTAGCTACTTCAGTGTTGGGCTCTTACATCCTAGTGGAGTATATATACAAATTTCCTATTGGAATACACAGTATGAGAAAGTCAGACTTACCAGCTCATTCTATTTTTATACCTTATACAACGTTCAACCTTACTCTTGATGAAATGTGCTTCAGTCCCTTGTTGCACTACCTAATGTGCTAGTATTTCTTGCTACATTACCTTTTCCTCTATATGGTCTTTAATGGAAAAGATGCTCAGCAGCGTAAATATATCTAAAGCTAACAGTAAAAAAATACTTAAATAAATAACAGATGCACAAGGGAGCTGTGGGATAAATATACAGGAGACACACAGTCATAATCACATGTCTGAACTACTAGACCCATTATCACCATGTATAAAAATACACGCTAGTAATTATGTAGGTATCCCACATGCCCATATGATTCTGAACTGGGTCAAACTATCTCCAGTGCTGCAAATATTTATAAAGAAACTATGATTTTGGAGAGATAATATCTGATAAATCGTGGTAGATCTATAAATAGCATATATGTGAGAACATGTATAGCACACAGGATTTTACATGATTGTGAAGTTTGTTGAAGCAAATATTCAGTTGAACTGGTTATAGCCACCACACAGTGCAATTAGCCAAGATAATTTTACTCCACCAATGCACCACAACCCTGATTCTTCAGACTACTGATATTACAGTCTGGGACATCAAGAAAAAACTTTGCCAAACTTAATAGCATTGTTTTTCACATCAGTAAAGCAAACTTTAATTTTCCTTTTCTATCTGTACACCAAGTCAGGGTCTTTATCTCAGTTTAGATACGAAGAACAAAATATCACATAAACCTGCTAAATGCTCTTCCTCAGTATCTTTTCCTAGATAGTGTTTAATTAATTTGTTAGTTGAATAAATAAAAGTAGAATATGTGCAACAATGGTGCACATTTATTTAAAAACTAAATGCAAATCTCATTTATAGCTTAGTTTTGATATGCCTCTTCACTGATAAATCTATCACTGAGCTTCTACTTTTTTGTTTGGTGTTACATTTGACAGGTTTTCCTGGTTCACTAAATATTGCTTTTTATCATTTTAGACTTTTTAAAAGTTGTTTTACTTCTTTTGTTATAAAATATCTTTGTATCAAGCTCCAAAAATCAGTAATGAAAATCTAAATATTTTTTATCTAACAAATGACTCCATGGATTGCCAAATGCTATTCACTTGGCAGAAGTCAGGCCATTAAGATGTGTTGGCTTTGGCTGGGGTACAGTTACTTTTCTGCACAGTGCTGGTAGGGGCTGTGTTGTGGGTTTGTGCTGCACACAGGTTGATAATTCAGAGATGTTTTGTTATTGCTGAGCAGGGCTTGCACTGAGCCAAGGCCCTTTCTGCTCCTTGTACGGCCACACTGGAGAGGGGCTGGGGGTGCCTGGGAGGCACAGCTGGGACAGAGGACCCCAAGTGACCAAAGGGACATTCCAGACCACATGGCATCCTGCTCAGCATGGAAAGAGGGAGGAAAGGGGGACAATTGGAATCCAGCATTCATCTCCCCAAGTCACTGGGAGGTTGGTGCAGCCCTGGCTGTCCTGGAGGGGCTGAGCCTGCCCATGGGAGCTGCTGCTCGTTTGGCTTTGTTTGTGTGCACAGCTTTTCCTTTACCTCCTGAACCACCTTCACCTCAACCCATGAATTCTCTCACTTGTAGCCTTCTGATTGACTCCCCCATCCCACTGGTGAGGGGGTGAGCAAGCAGCTGTGTGGGGCTGAGTTTCTTTCTTGGGTTACACGATGACAGAAGCTTTGGGATTGGTTTTACCTTCCAGTGTGTATTCTTATTTGTTTGTTCTGCAGCCAGCACAGAGCTACTAATTGGTTAATTACTATTAATATATATACAAGACCTTGCAAATTAAATTTAGAACAACTTTTGATGTTTAGCAAAAACTGAGACACAGAAACCACTTTTATCTTTTTCTCCTTACTTTTGAGAATTTGGCTCTTACTGCTGCTTTGCCTCTGAAAGGTTTTGAAGGCATGAGTCCAAAAAATCAAGTATGGAAAATACAAATCTGTGTAAAAAAATAGAAGTGAAAACATGTGCTTTTCATGATGTAGGGAAAGTGCATGGGAGCATTACACTACACAATGTTCAGAAAAGAAAAACTGGATTATGTTAGTTTAATTTGATGAGGACCTCTGCAAAGAGCAGTTTCAGGAAAAAAATTTAAATGCCTTTGTCATACAGATAAGAAAGTACAAGCATTTTGCATTTCAGACGTTGTCATAATTTCCTTCTGTACCTTGATTACCTGTTAAATATTGCTTTCCCTCTTTTCCTGGCGAAATGATAAAGAGGAATATACACAGATGGGGTGGAAAGTTGGTCCTCTAGCTGCTTCCTGGCCTTCTAAAAATGGTCATCCTGAGTGTTTACAGTGTAGATAAATGTTGGATCTGAGTATAACCCTTGAGCAACACCAACTATTTTACTAAAAAACATAAAAAAATGTTAGTTGGATACAATCAGTGACACACTGTGATTTTTTCTAAATCATTTCACAAATTTTGGTCTTCTACAATTCCTCAGAGGCAGCAGTGCCCATGGCCAGAAGTTGCAGCAGCTAGAAATAATTCTCTGTTTCTGTCTTCAGAAATTAGAGGTCTTCAGAGATTTTCTTTAATTAACATGTACTAACAAATTCTTCTTAAGGAAAAAAACATTAATTTAAATTTTAGTTAGACAAATGCATATAAACAAAACCTCTCTTCAAGATCCAGCTTACAGAGAGCCAAGATACAGGGAACTGTAGACAGGGCATAAGAAATGGGAATCAGGGTACTGGAGTCCATTTTCTTCCTATGCCATTAACTCACAGTGAGTGTCCTCAGATGTAGAACACATCACTTCTGCTTCCATGTGTGCATAAACAGCCTTGCTGGTAATTGGCTATCCCTATAAAGTGTTGTGGTGAATACAGCTAATTACAAGTAATAACTAACTAATAATAATGCTATTTGAAGAATCATAGTATACTCTAAATATGACATCTTTAAATCCTCTTATGTTAATATTGACAGGGTTGATAAGGCTAAACAGACATTTGAATAAATGGCTAGACACTTATTATTTACTGTTCTAAGATATATCATGTTAATTAGTGGCTTAATATTACTCCTAATATCCACACTCAGATGACTTGTGTATTAATAGCCATTTGGAACCTATACTTGGTGTCCATCAGAAAATAGAGTAACAATTTTTAGACCAGGAAATTTGAAAAAAATTGGCAAACCAGTTTCAGCTTGGAAAACAGAAACTTTGCATCTTGGAAATGATTTTTTAAAAAATGCATTCTAGTAGTCTTTTAAACTCTCTATTGCTGATGTAGAACTTCAGCTCTTCCAAAAGCTGTGTTTCAGATTCACTCCCATAACCACTGGCCTCAATACTTTGCATCCACCTGTGTCCTTCACTAGAGATTTCAGCAGCCTTTGCTGTCTTCCCAAATCAGATTGCTAAACTGTCCTACCTTCCAGCTGTCGTCTTTGACTACCGACTAGGTCAAGCTTCTGCAGTTTGAGAGAAGTTCTGTTTGTGATAACTTTATCATCATCTAAAAGTGAGGAAGAAATAGAGCAAGTGGTAGCATTTTTTGCTTCTCAGGCGTTCTCCACCATGCTCAGAATTAGTTACACTGATGGTCACTGATGACACTGAGTCACCTCTCAAAGGTGAGAATAGTATAACTAATATAAAAATTAAGTAAATGTAAATTCCATCCTGCATGCATTATTTGCTGTTCTAGTAAAGCATCTCTGAAGTTTTCCTGAAGATTAATCATCTATTTTGTAGCAGTTGTAGTGCATGGGCTTGAGGGCTAATTCCTAAGCTTGATGGCACAGCTGTGTTTCATATATAATGCCTAAAAGATTATGGCACTAAAAAATTTCTGAAAACAAAGAATGAAATTAAAGAGACTTTTATGGCTTTAGGTGGGAATTTTCTAGCTGTTTTATGACAGTAGTTCTTCTACACTAAAATGTCAGTTCAGCTGGTAATTGAACTTGCTATTTCTTCAAGCCTGGTTTGCATTTTCTTTTCCTGTTTTTAGGCTACTTGTACGTCATCTTCTATGTACGTGGGTACACATGCTATGTATGTGGGTACTTTTTACTTCTCTCAGAACTGTCAAAAATTGAACTATTGTGCAAATGTGAGCATACAATCTAGGAAAACACTTTTCAATCATACCTTTAAATATTACATGGCAATTAAGCAAATAATTTTTTGGAGTACTAATTTATTGACAAGAACAAGCAATAATTAGTTTGTTTCCTTCTCTGTTGCTAAAATCTAAACAGACCTATGCTTGGCTGGTCAGATAGGGCTTGCTCGGAAAGCAGCTAATGAACATTAGTATTTTTTTTATATTTATATTTTTTATATTTGAATGAAACCAGGATTATTATTTGTCTATTTTTTTACTATGGCAAAGAGTTATAGTGGTACTACTTCTCTCCTGATGTCTGAGTCAAAAAGGAATTAGCAATTAATAGAATGTTATTATGTTTAATGTTTATCTTAGTTACTTTTCAATTAGGTATTTTAATATTTATTTAATATGTAATTTCACTGTCTTGCTCTAACCAATAAATATCTTATTTCTTAGGAAGGCAAACTTCCCTTTGGCAGCACCTAATTAAAATTACCCTAGGAATACCATGGAGGGTATTCAACGTCAAGGTAGTGAATTAGTTTCCTCTATATTTCAAAGTCAGAGAAAATAGGGTCTTCTGCCCAGTAAAATGTGGCTGAAGTTCAGATTCATCCTTTGCCAGGAATCCCAGTTGTGTAGTTTGAAAGATTTTTGACCTTTGATGTGATATTTAGATATTTTTGGTTATCCAGACCACAGCTTCCAGTTTATCTTAAGGAATTCTCCTTAGTATCTTTACATAAGATCTTTACATAAAGCGTCCGGGGACAAATGGTTTAAAACAACATTGTTTCGTTTGTAGCCAAACCAAATGACCTTTCTTGAGGTAATAACCAAAAAGACAATTATCTGCCTTGATCAAAGTGATCTTTCTCTAGTCTGTCTTCTTTGGAGTACTCTAACAAAATTAAAATAAGTCCGAAATCAATACTTGCTTTCATGAGTCTCCCACCTGTGACCAGGAACTCTCCTACTGAGGGATGTGAAGTACCTGAAGCTCTGGTAAGTGAAAAACCACTTTTTCAAAGTGACCTTTAGGCTGACTCCTCAGAGCAGAATAGACCAAAGAAATTTACATTTTCTGCCTTTGCATTAAATTTACTCCTTCCCTGGCTGTCTTTGTGTGGGCTCCATCACCATACTGACCAAGATTTAAACTGGAAGAGTAAGTGTAGCAACAAAAGATGTTCAAAATAATCTGCATTAACAAGGTAAGTTTTATATTTCATGCAAATCTTTTATGGTTACAAAATTGGAAAAAAATTAAAAAAGGAGATCAGCTTTTTTTAAACAAAAACCTTCTCCTGTTAGCAGCTCAGGAGTCATTCAGGAACACTGTCAGAACACTGCATCTTGGCACCTCTACTTTAGGCAGAAAGTGCCAGGGCATAGGCATCTGAGAGAAATGTGAAGAGCATGCTTTTAAACCTTAAAAATTATCACTTCTAGGAATAGGTAAAATTTAGGACTAGAGCAGGAAGGATTGCAGCTTTTCTGAATGTATGCCCTTTGGAAACTCAAGCTATTATTTTCTAAAGGTTAAAGCTTTTTTGACGTACAACAGTTGCTTCATTCAGCAGCTTGCCCTACAGTGGCAAAATCTAGATGTGGATGATCTGTTTCTGGAAGTTTAAGGTCAAACTGGTCGTTCCAAAGTCTGAAGTGAAGATGACCATGAATATGCCATCCAGCAAGGAAAGCTTTAGCCAAATAGGTTGTGCTAGTGGCCGGACAACCTAGGCATGTTTCCAACTGAATGACTGTTCTCTGTGCTGAGGCAAAACACAGGACCTTCTTTAGAAGCCTGAACTACAGAGCTCATTCATTTCCAAAACCTGAGGGCCATCATAACTACACTGCTGATTTAGTTACTGGCCCTGAAGTAGACAAACAAAGAAAAGAAACCCCAAAACAAAACCACCAAACAAAAAACCTCAAGTTTTCCTATAGGAATATCAGTTATTTCAGAAAGCACCACATAACAAAAATATTGGCAGAATTAAATAGAGACAAGTAATGCTATGCATGGGTAACTGATGCTTAATCACATGAAAATCTATATGCCATATGCATGAATTCCTTGAGAATTTATCTGGAGCAGTGTTCTGAAAATGTTGCTTGTTTATATGAGTGCCAGAAGGAAACAGTATTTCACAAGTAATTATTGGAAAAGCTGAGACACGCTGGATGAATAAACCTTTTAATACAACTTCTTATTGATAGAGATGGTTTTATTCTAATATTTTTTTTTCAAATGCTAAGATCAGCTTTTCTTTAAAAATAATATAAAATATTGCTTTATAATAAGATGTCAGCCATAGTTTTACCTGCACTGTAATATGCTTCCTAATATTCCACAATTTCTGGCCATGCCTGGATATATTGAAGTGCCCTTAGCTTTGCCTCAGGCCCTTAGTACCTCCAGCTGTTATATTATTGGCTGATTTACTGGGAAAATAAAGAGTAAAAATACATAAATGAACATTTTTGTTGCTACCTAATCAGGAGAAAAGAGACTTTTTCTCTCTCTCTAAAGCAGCAGAGACTCCTTTTATAAATGTGAACCATTTGCAATCAGCAGCAGTCTTATGAGCTGACAGTGTAGTGTAGACTGATTTTTTCCAGAATTACATTTAAAATACAGTAGTAAAATAATTATTAAAATAAATTTATATCTTAAATAACCAAAATTAAATTCCATAACTGCAGTGCAAATTATTTAGGTGAATTAAACTCAGATGTCTCCACATGCTGAGTATTAAATTGGCAAATTTGAGCTGGGTCCAGGATGTGTGTTAAAAAAAAAAAAAAGAAAGAAACTCGTGACATCCCTTCATATCAAAATGTTTTGGTAATCATTCTGTTTAAATAGTAACATTTTATTTTTTTAAGCACTTAGATTCTTGATCTGAATCCATATTCATGGAGGTCTGCTGTAATCCACTTTACCACTTAATGTTGCAATTCAAATGTTCAGTAAGAAGCAAAGCCCTCCAGAATAAAGCATGAATATTACCGTGTGGGGGCTGTAAAGAGAAGACTATTAGAATATATCACCAACACACTAGGGGACCATTTAGTGCACTGCTCTAAATACATCATTTAATTACAATGGAGACATTACTTCATGTTTCTACTGATGTAAGTATTATTAGAATTCATGATATTCGCAGGCTACTGTGGGCCATTACATTGGCCATAAGCTATTCCATAAGATTTACTACTAAAGGCCCGCAAGGGTATTTGAGCATTCATGGATTCTGTGGCAGTAGGCTTTTATCTAAGACACATAAGTGAGGGACAACCGAGTTATTATCTCTAAGAAACATAGCTTAATATTTTGGATTCTAAAGGTTAAGGTACCATAAATCCTGAATTACTCTGAGATATCACATAAAAAGACATTTTTATTTTATTTTACTCTACTCTGCCTCTTAAAATATTTTATGATGGCAGTTTCTAGAGTTGTACCATGTTGTTTACATTCAGTCCCTGGATGCATCAAACCCACTGACACAGCATTTTCGTTAAACTGCTCTAATGGAGACAAAAAACGTGCAGGGGATATTCCCCCATTTCTGCTCTCTCATACATGGTGCTCCCAGTGTGATTAGTCTGTCACCCTGAATTGATGGGAGTCACCGCAGACTTGCCTATCCCATGGAGGGCCTTGTTGGGAGCTAGTGGGCAGTGTCCAGCAGGTCCTACTGGAGGCAGTAGGACTACTGGGCATATGGAAAAGTAAATACAAATCTCTGGCATTTTGAAGCAGATAACTTGAATGTTCAGAGATTAAACACTTCTGCTGAAGCTGGTAACGTTAAAAGTGTGACATTTTCTTCTGAAGATGATCTACAGACCTTTAACAGTGCATGATATTAGCTGGTTGTTCAAATACTTTTCTTAATTATTACAGTAAACAAGCAGCTTGCATTTAACTCTGCTCCTTCAAAATAGTTTAGACTTCATATGTTATCATTCGGAGTCATTATCCAATTTCTTTATTTTTGCATAAACATAGCTGTACCACATTCAAGCAAATAACACATGATGTATTATGAGGAAGGATGAGTCAGACTTTCAGGCAGACCACAGCAAGCGTTGCTGGCGCAGTGCAGATCCAGCAGTCGGGCATGCTCCCTACACCCTTGCCAGGGAGGTGGCATCCTCACGCTCCAGAAAAGAGTTGGAGCATGGCACTGCCTCTCCCACCAAGGAGCACAGTGTAAGTGGACACATCTATGATTTGCTATTTCAAACAGCAATTCTTTGGTATCAACCCAGAAAGTTTACCCAATTAGTCTGGTCTTGGTTTTATAACTGAATGTCACAATTTGATCTGTTGATTTTGGTGGATAATACTGGGTGAATTGTCCTTGAAGAGTTTCTGTAACACTGAATAAAGCTCAAGAACATTTTCTGTAACAATTATAACACCCACACACAAATTATCGGAGAATTTGAGGAGAGTCAAAATTGTTTTAGGAAATCTAGAAAATCAGAGGTATCTGCTAGTAAATTTTCCAGGACAAGAACTATTCTTCCTTTACTAGTTCCAGTTTTTTTGCCCTTCTACATTCTGCTTTTATCTTGGGCCCATTGATTGCTAGAGCTTAAGAAGCAATAATAGAGAAAAGGCAGTCTTTTGCAGTTTTGCAGCTATCAGGAGGGTTGACAAGAATTTTCCTTCCACAAAACAAAGAGGTACAGAAATATTTGGCTTGTATAGCATGTACAGAAATGTTAAATAAACAATGAGCTTTTAATTAAAATATAAAGTTTAGGCCTTACACTAGCTTTCTGATGGCTTTACTTAGTACAAACTAATCATTCCATCTTAGCTTACTCTGTGTGTTTTAATGGCTGTCTTAAGGCTATAAAGAGCTCTATTTGGCCAAAGAATATTTTTAGATGCAGAGAGTTGGTCGTACTTCTTCAGAAAGAACTTTGAATCCAAAGTCTTATCTGTGTGTATCTGTGAAGCCAGAGACTCCACAGAGGTCTGTATTTTTTCTCAGACTGCTCTAGAACCGGTACAGGGTTTGGGAGTAGTGGGCTGCCTGCACATGCCAGAAGTATGTGAAGTGCCATAGAGCAATTGCTTGGGTTGCCTTTTGTTCCAGTCGTTGAGTCCGCTGAGGGCTGAAATTGATTTTCCTTATGTTAGCATGTGAAGGTCTGCCCCTTGACCTGCTGCTGGCGAGCGTGCAGGGCACACAGAGGCTGCAGCTTTGCAGGAGTAAGCAGCACTATGGCTCTTATCTCTGGTGCATTCTTCTTCCAAAATTGTTCTCTCCCCTGTTACTTTCCTTCCTACCATATTCTGCACTTTGCAGTGATGCTGAATTGTCCCATAAATATTTTGTATGCCTGAAACAATATTTTTTTTCTTCCAACAGCATGTTTTTAAAGGTAGCAGAAGTGGTTGATCTGTATTCATGAACCAGATAATACTGTTGAGTGCAGTCAAGCACATTGCCAGCAATTGGTAGTATGGGCCATCTACTCTATGCCATTATTTCTGTGCAGCTTAATTCTGTGTAAAACATTCTGCTCATATGTCGCTTTTGCCAGTGGTGATGCAATGTAAAACAGGGTAAAGTGAACAGAGAACACAATTTTAAAAACAAGCTCAGTGATGTTCACAATATAACTATCTTCAGAAATTTAAGAAATACATATTTTTCTAGATGAGTAAGTTCTTTTTGTCTCCTTTCCTCAAAAAAATAATTCCTTCCCTCCTCCTCAGTTTTGTTGCTGTAGTTAACTCATCCACTGCCTCAGCTTATGTCCTACTGCTGAGCAGGAGACTAAACCCACCAGGAATTTTGTTGTTGGAGCTGTGATTAACCCAGCTGTCCAAAGTCATATTGGCTTGTTGTGGTCTTTGAATGTAAATTTTCATACTCTGGATGAGATTTTTTTTTCTTTTAAATTTGAACATCCAAAAAACATACATATACATCTAGACTGGAATATTAAAACATGCTCGTGGTTTTTACCTGTTAGAAAGAGGGAGAATGTGTTAAATTAGGAAGAACAAGCCATGTTTCAATGCCTGCTCTCAGTAGGTGGCACTCTTTCCTCTGAGTATGCCGAGTGAAAACCTCAGCAAGTCTGCTCTCAAGGTTCTCAGTTTAACTTAGAAGCCAGAGTGAGGTCCGGCAGTTTCTGGTTGCTGAAAGCCCAGAGCACTTTTTTCAAGAGATGTGATATTGCTTTCTTGTATCCTTGCAACTGCTCATACTCTTACAACTATAATCTCTGTATCTGCATTTCTCTGTAGTTTGAAAGATTTGTTGCTCCTAGTATTCCCTGCCATCACAACAAAATAGAATTCACATGATATATGTCTGCTTTGAATGACTGACAAGGTCCTCACCAGAGATGGCTCCATGTGGTTAATTAGTGAAGTTATTTTCTAATCATCTACAGACTGTAAAATACTTTTGGTCTTTGAGAGGCTTACAGATATCCCATATCTATAAGATTTCATTTCTTTTAGTTGTTCTCATTTTCTAACAATGGGGTAATGAAGAAGTAGTGCTTTCCTGCTTTGGAGGTTTAAATGGACTTGTAACTAAAATAAAGGGGAAAAAAGTGTATGTCTATATATATTGATAATATTTTGAATTCTTTTTTCTTTGCTGTGCAGAGGGTTTTCGTTGGTATTCTTATTCAGAACTATTCACAGGCAGAAAAATTACATTGTAAACCAGAGGCAAGAAAGAAGAAAAGTTCAGGATGAAGAGGGGAAGGGGGAAAGAGAGTAAGAACATAGTGACACTTCTTAATGCAGCTTAAATAGAAATTAAATGTTTTTCAATAAAGAGGGCATCATGTGGTCTTTACCTACCATCTCTTGCACAAGTGCAGTTCTAAGTTAGAGTAATCGGAACTCCACCCCTCCGTGTGACAGATGTAGATATTTTCAGAATTTAGAGCTCAGTAATGCAAAAACATTTGGACTGTAGTTTGGGAATATTTTACTCCAAGAGGCCCATCTTTCAGTTTGTTAAAATAATCAGAATAGTCATGGGAACTGGATTATTTTTAAATTATTATTGGAAATGCAACAACTTGGCTGTATTTGTGTTTTATTTCCTCTGTTAAATTTTTCCACTGGCTAAGGTACCAAAGTAAAAATGAGATTGGGAAAGTTAAGATCCTCCAGTGGTGAGGAGGAATCAGAGAAGCAGTTAAAAAAAAAAAGGCTTTACATGGGGTAGGAGAATGAGTAAGACCACACAGAAGCAAATCATTGTTCTGAAAACAGAGACCAGTAATCACTGAGAGCCAAGGGGATAGCTTTTCATCTCCTTTGGAAGACACCCTTTCTGTATATGGACTTCTGGAAAGAAAGCATTTAGAAAATTGTTGAAGCAGGGATCTTCAACATTTGGAAAAACAATGACAGTTTTGGCTGCACTTTGTTCTATGCTGACTGCTTGTCTACTTTCCCACCTCTCAGTTTACAGTGCTTTCACTTTGGGTCCTATCATACATCCTTCTGAGCTTTTTGCAGTATTTGTTACTCTCCTCCTGCATTTGAAAGTGTCTCCTTTTCCGAAAAAATCTTGTGCCTTTGGTCACTCTTACTCTTTCCCCTGCTTGTTTTTCCCCCCTGCCATTACTTCCTCTCCTGTGCAGGAAATCACTGGCGTTCAGTCTCCCTGGTTCATTCCTTTGGTGTTCTCCAAGCCATTTTCTGAAATGCAGTAATATTATGTACTTGTCTGAATAGGTTAGTAAAGTAAGTTTTTCTTTAAGTAGTCTTTAAAAGGTTGGTATGGACTGGAATATACTTGGAATAGGTTACCCCTTCTGAATATTTGTATTAAATAGCTGGTGAGAGCAAAGAGCCCCTAGACTCTGTATCATTGCTGGGACAGATAGGTTAAGCCACAGCACAGACCTACCTTTTATTTGAAAGCCAAGAGAGCTGCTAACTATGCGATGCTGGGAAGAGAAAGTAGAATGGTTTAAGGGTCTTGATAGATGTCTGTATTTTCTGAGTTTATTTTCCCCAAAACATGTGGCTAATTTCCTTTCCCTTTAACTAGACTTTAAGAGACTCCTACACTTAGATGTGGTCTCTTACCAGCCATGTGTCTTCTGTTTTTGTAGGTATGGAGTAAATTTGAAAATGCAAAAGGATGAGCTGACTAGGCGTTTTGTAGTACCTCTGTGTTCATAGAATCATAATTAAAGAGATGTAGAGAGTTCTCCTAGTATTACTATAATTTAGGAATGGAATTGTAGCTTAGGGGAAACAGTATTGACCTTGCATCTGTGATGGGGAAAGTGCAACTCATCAGGATGCAGGTTTTGCCCCTCCCTCCTTTCTTGCTCTTCCTCTTTCCTTCTCTCCCTCCCTCCCTCCCTCTCTTTCTCTCAGTTTGATTTTATTTTAATTCTCTTTAGGTGATTTGTATCACATAGCCATAAATATTGCATCATCTGTCTCTAGACAGATTATTATATTTAGTATGTAAAAATGAACATGGAAAATTCTACTTCACATTACAATCAATAATTTTAGCAATATAAAATATATCCAGGAAACTAATTTTTTAAACTTCTGTAATACTTTAAAAATATTTTTTCTGTATTCATCACATATGAAAGACCCAACAAACTATGTAAACAAGAATGGAAAATCACTGTGTTTGAGAGCTCAGCTTTACAGTTGATCTAAACTACTGGAGGTAGTTGTACCCTTTACATTTGTAGGAAATTCATAATGGGTACCAACATGCAGTAATGGTACAGCATGAAAAAAAAGCCATGCAGGATAAACCACATCTTAAAGCAAAAGGAAAACCACTAGTTTTATGCACCACTACAGTCTTCCCTTGGCCATGAATTTTTGTATGGAGTGATTTTTTTAGATATAACAACCATAAATAGAATTTAATATAAATAAATATAAATTAATATAAATAAAAATCCTTAGACAATGTAAGATGACATAAATCCTTTAATTACTAGGTAATTATGCCAATTTAAAATCAGCTGAGAGCTATCACCAAACGAAAAAGTAAGTTCACAGTTCAAATAGTGAATTGAATTTTGTTAACCTAAATATTTTTGTAGAATTATGCACCTGATAAACTTAAAACAAGCATTCTTTTATTTTCACTTATTTTCATTTTTATTTCCTTGATACATCCAGTCCTAATTCAGATTTCTGGTTTTTGAAGAAGCAAAAGTATAAACCACATAATATATATTCTATTCCCCTTAGAGCATAGATGTGGCCTTTGGGGGACAGATGAAACAGTACTTTCAAATTAAGCACCAAGCAAAATGTCCGCAGATATTCTGGTGCATCCTGTTATTTAGAACAGTTACCTCTTTTCCTACTGCAAGAGCCCAGCTTATGAGCCTGCCCTCAGTAAATTAAAGGGGGAAAAAAATCACTTTCTTCAGATGTCATTCCTCTGTATGCACTCATTTCTCCAAGGCTTAAGATCTAAAATTCCTGTAACAATTTGGCCTGGAAAGATGAATAGCTTTTAAAACATTGTGTTGATTGTATTAATTGGGAAGGGAGTAATGGGTTTAGAATAACTGGAACAGTTTTTAAATAGCTTGATTACAAGGATTATCACACACACATTGAGATAGACAAATCTAGGGAAATGAGAATAATTTCTGGCTTTCCTGGGCATGCATTTAAAGTAGAGAAATGTAGAACTAAAAGCAAATAGCACAACCTGTTTTAATCAAAGTAGTCTAGCAAGAAACAATCAATTAAAGAACAGTCTGATTCTCTGTGACATCAATGTATGAAAATCTGTTAGACGCCAGATTGTGTCTCAAGACACATATGATGAACTGAACAAAATGACCTGCTAATAGCTTTTACGGGTAATAAATGCATCATGTTATTGGTAATTCTGCAGATGGTAAATCAAGCTAATATCCAGGCTGAAACAAGCTACTTGTTAAATATACTTCAAAAATGTTCCTCCTTGTTATTCCATAATTGTGTCACACAGAAAAATAAGATGATTGCTACTTACATTCAGGCATTTTAAATTAAGATGTGTTTCAACATGCAGACATTTTAATTTTCAAATTCTTTAGAGAGAACATTTTCCTAACTGATCTGAGCTTTTGAAGCCCAGCATTTGTATTTAGATTAGCAGCTCTATATAAATTGTTTCATAGAAATGTTCTGTTTTACTGTTCATTATGTATTTTGAAAGAGATTTCACAATGTCTAAAGTTAATAGGAAGCTGCTATTCGGGATGCAGGATTTTCAGTTGCACAGATGTAAACCCCATTTCCAAATGGGAATTTTTTGATTTCTAGATTCCAAGATGCTGTAAACATGCAGTTAATCTATCTGTAGCAAAACAAAACTTCAGATGTATAGACACCAGTTCTAATTTTGCAATATATATGAAATTATTTCATTTATATACCCAAAGAAGACTAATGATGTAAAGAAAGGGATGAATTTATGTACCAAATTCCATATATATCCAAGGCAGAAAAATTATCAAATCATTGGCTTAAAAACTATTTTTATAAGATAGATAAACCCCAAAATCTCACTCAAAAAGAGAAAGTGAAAGAAAATAAGTAAACTTAAAAAACCCCATTCCATTTCTTTATGTCAAGGATTTTACTGAATTAAGGAGTCTTTAATTTTTACATTTTTCCCCATCAACTTTTAATAATAAAAAAGCAAATTAATTTTCCAGGTAGCAATTATGTACGACGGAAAAGCATCTACCAGCAATAATAAATTATATTTTTGTGGCCACGCAATTCAGTACTTATCTGCAGCAGTTCAAATGTATATTGAATGCTCAATTATTATAATATCTGTTAAAAAAAGTTTTTAACAGGCTAATTAATCAGGAAACCAGAAAATTATTGGAAAACTTCAATAAAATTTGAAGGCATCACTCTAACATGTTATATACTGAAAAATCATATGGGCAACCAAGAGTCACAGGTAGCAAAAAGCAACTGTGATGAGGCAACAAAATCACAACTATTTGAATCGGGAAATCTTTCGAACACACTGCTTTTCCCAGATTCTTGTGAAAACAGGGTGGCCTTGACCCTACCTCAATGCTTTAGTTCTTCTACATTTCTGTATCAGATCTAGTCACATAAATAACATCTTTTGTTACTAGCCACTTACTATATTTGTTCTAGCTACTCCCTCACTATGCCCCACTTGAACTAATATGTGTAGCTAGAGTTTATAATGGCTTTTCTCAACAATTTACGATTGCCATCAAACCCATAGAGGTCTTAATAAATGCTCAATATTAACAGCACAATGCTTTTTTTAGATTTTAGAATTGGTTTTGCTCACTGCATTTGTGATCTATTGTGATCATTTTCAGTGAATACAGAATTCAAGTTATCAGTGGAGGACCTGGAGGAAAGAGATTGTTAAATCTCTTTGTGCTATTAGGATACTCAACACCTTTTCCCATGATAGGAGAAGGATTGTAGCTTGAAGGGAAGGAGAGACAACAATGGGATGTTCTGGCAGTGCCACTGCAAATGTAGTTTCTGGCAAAACCCCCAGCAAATACTGGTAAACCAATATAGTCTGAACCCTGTATTGTGAGGGTCATGCTCAGACACTTTTCCTCACATTGGTTGAAGTGTCTCTTAAGTTCACTCAAGGGTGAACTACTTTCAAAGCATACAGAAACAAATATTCATTTCAGAAATTACTGTAACTTTGGCCAGTTGTGGAAAAGGCAAAACATCATTTGAATTTTCTGATTTTGGTTGAATTGTAATTATAAGTTTTCCTATAATACCAAACTAGGTTGTGTCTTTCTTGAGAGTAGAGAGGCCTTACAGAGAGATCTGGATAGACTGGAGAGCTGAGTAATCACTCACCATAAGAAAATTAACTAGGGCAAGTGGACATTTCTCCACCTGGGATGGGGAAATCCTGCTTATATACATAAATATAGGGATGAGAGGCTGGACAGCAGCCCTACAGAAAGAGACCTGCAGTTTGGGTTGATGGCAAGTTGATAGGAGTCAGCAGTGTGCTTTGGCAGCCAAAAGGGCCGACTGGGGCCATCAGGCACAGCACCACCAGCCAGGCAAGGGATGGGATTGTCCCGCTCTGCTCTGCAATCCTGTAGCCCCACCTCGAGCACTGTGTGCAGTTTTGGGTGCCACAAAAAGGACAACAAACTGTTAGAGCATGTCCAGAGGAGGGTAACCAAGATGGTGAAAACTTCTGAGGGCAAGAATTAGGAGGAGCAGCTGAGGTCACTTGTTTGTTGAGCCTGGAAAAGGCGGCGGTGGATGGGCAGGTGCTGCTCTCCTCTCTCTGGTGAGCAGCAACAGCACAGGAGGCAACAGAATGAAGCCACATCAGGGGAAGCTCAGGTTGGACATTAGGAAAGGGTCCTTCACTGAGACCATTGCTGGTCACTGGAACAGGCTCCCCTGGGAAGCCATCATGGCACCAAGCCCTTCTGGACAATGCTCTTAGTTCTGTGGTTTAGGTTTAGGTAGTCCTGCAAGGAGCAGGGAGTTGGACTTGATCCATACGGGTCCCCTCCAATTGGAGATATTCTAGGATTAAAAATAGTTAATTATTTAAGGAATTGGGATCTTCTTGAACAAAGATTACTTCCAGAACACAAATAATTCATTATGAATTATTGTCACATCTGTCCCTCAATAAAGTGTGACTGTGAGAAATCATCTTGTGTTTCTGTGTATACTCTCTTATGACTTATTTTTAAAGGTTTTTATAATGTTTAGGTGAAAACATAATATTTACTGTACATATAAGACAAGCCAGCAGAATAGTATTGCTGTTGTAAGTCCTTCGATTGAAAAGCTTCTTGTGGTGCTGAAGCAGGCTATCTATTTCCTTGGTGAACAAGTAAAAAATGGAGAAATTTCATGAGTACCTCTGTTTCCATCCTTCCCCCTTCATTCACCATCTACTTGTTTCAAACAGGCCAGAAATTTGGCTTTATATTTCCAATGAAACTGTTCTGTATATTAAAATGGGTATTAATTGAATATAAAATTATAATGATAAAGTCAAGAGTTACTGGGCTAGTGTTTCCCCTCAGTCATAAAAATTGTATGACAATTTCTACTTGAGATTCACTTAGTACCAACTTGGAAAGGGTTTTGGCTCTCAGCAAAATATTCCTTGTTGATGGCCACATCATCATTATCCCTTTGACTCCTGACACAGTGCCCACTCCAGGGTTGTTTTACTATGGTAAGTACTGAAAAAAATCCAGAGCAGGCAGTGTGGTGAAGACAGTGGTTTTCAGCAGAAGTCCTCTCTACATCATTTTTATTCAGTATAATGTAGTAGGAGCCAGAGGCACTGTACAAACTTACAAATTTATTGTTGCTGCCCCAAACAGTTTAAAAAAGTGTTAACAGTTAGCATGGAAAGATCTGCCTTTCCATTTTGCCTGAAAAAGGTAGAATAGCCTCTATGAAGCAGTTTCTAACCAAGAGTTAGTTCTGTCAGATTGGAGAATATGTGTAGTGAGAAAAGATACATGAGAAAGGGGTAGCCAAGAGATGACTGGGATGTTGCCTGTAGCAGGATTTGGTTCTGACCTGTTTTCCCCATTTCTGTTCCATTAGCATAGTCATACAAAAGTTTTTAGAGGCACCCTTATTTTATAAATTGCTTTTCCTTTCAGCCACCTACCACTTTGGGAAGGGTAGGTGACCCTGGCAGACTATTTTCCCAAATCATTATCAGTTTTGTTTCTTCAAAAGCAAGAAAACAAAATATTTTGCTCCCTTTTTTTTAAAAAAGCTGAATAATATTTTTTCTGTAATAATAATTCTCAAATAATTATTTTTATGTGTTTAAAAGCAAGGATCAGTTTTGGGTGGCACAAGCCATACCTTTTACAGCCACAGAGATGGTTGATATTCTGGATACCCTATCAGTTAATAGCTTAGGAACAACTCAAAGAATTTAACATTAAAGCTTCTGTTTTCTCTCTGGATGATCAGAAGAGGGAAATCAAGTGCTGTACATGTTGAGAAATGGTATTTTTTATACTAAAATTTATCTAAAATTAAGTCTATCATATGAGTTTAAATATTGCTCTAAATTCTAAAATATAATCTCTTGGTAGATATTTAGTGCAAATTGAAAAAGCTTAAATGGCTTAAAATGGCTTTGAAGCATTATGTAGAAGTAGAGATCATTTATAAATGATGGGACATTAATGGCTTCCATCTACATTTAGCATAAGACTTTGAAGATGAAATGGAAGTGTCTCACTGCAGAAATTCACAACATATATGTACCTCTAAACGTTTATTTAGTTTAAGTATTTATTTTGAGATTCTTTATGCTTGTGTAATAATTTGAAATTCAGAATAGTAAATTTATTATGACAGAAAGTTTACTATCTAGGACAGAACCCTTTCAATTTTGTTTTAGGTTTTATTTTACTGTAGACATATTGGCTGAATTAGTGGCCTGTTATTTGCTCTCTTTTCTGACATTGTGTAATCCACCTGGCTTTGAGGAAAAACATCAGTTCACTAATGAAATAGCTTTAAATTTAAGAGGAAGAGATATCTTATAGGTGTACTACTCCAGTTGAAATCCTGTGGTGTAGGATCTTAAGTACCTGACTCCCATGCCTGTGTCAAGGAGAGCAGAAAGAGCTAAAAATAATGTACGATTGCCTTAAACCTGGAATAAGTCATGATTTTAAATGATTCCATTATGGAGGAGTTATACTATGGGCTATTTTGCTCCTGGCAGAGTTGTATGGAGTAGTTCGTGTTTAATAAGAATGTGGACAGCAAACTAGATAGGTTTAAAAAATACATAAATTTATTCATTTTTCTCGATGAACATATGAAATTTTGTCAGTGTACCTTTTTGTACAAAAAAAAAAAAAAAAAAAAAAGAGAAAAAAAATTTTAAAAGGGGGGGGTGGGGAAGAGAGAGAGGGATTTTTAATTAACAATCTTCAGCGTTATTTTGTCCAGTCTAGACTGAAAGGTGATATCTATAGATTTCATAGACTGGTACAGTAAAGCTCACTCCTGTTGATAAAAGGGAGTTGGTCAAAATATTTGACTATAGCAATTGCAAATTCTTATAAATTCTAGATAATAATTATTTTTAAGTCAATTTTACATTTCTGATAAGTGATATATACTGTTTGATGCTGGAGAAAATTTCTCATTTTGAAGCAGAGATTTTCCAAGATTATTAAGGTGCTGTTTCTGTATGACTAAAGACCATACCAAAATATAAGAAGGGCTAGAAAGGATTCTTGTCCCTAGGGGATGTCCATGAATCAATCCTAAAAGAAAAAAACAAAGAAACAAACAAAAACACAACAAACTAAATTGTGCTTAGAAGTCAACCATCTAGAAGTTCAAACTGCTTTTAAATGTCCCTACAATTTTCCCTCAATGAATGACTGTAGGCAAGAAGTAGAAGGCATAAAATGAGGAATATTGGATCTAAATTTGCTTTTTTTCAAATTCATTTTAGGACATGGTTCAGAAAAATTCTCAAAAGCATGCCTGACTTTAAACAGGCAAGTCATTCTTTATTTCTCAGATATTATATACATCTCTAAAATTACAGTAAGTGCATTTTGCTCAATAAAGATGTACAGGAAAAAGAAAATTAAATGTTGGTGTCCAGAAGCAAATAGTACACCTTAAATCTTCAACCAGTAGTCAGGTGTTACCTGCTTAAATTTATTTTTCACACTTGATAAAATATTTTGCAAAAAACAGTTGAAGTGAGGTCAAAGGAAATAAGGACTTGGTGGGAACAGCAATGTATACAGCTTAAAAGCTAAGGTTAGTGCTAAACTTCACTGACAAATTTGGCCTTTTAAGTAGCACAATTGGAGGCAAGGTTAACCATTCCTTTTTCCCATCCTTGTCCAGCTGAAATGGCATTCCCCACGAGCACAGGCAAACAGAACTGCAGAAATTAGCAAGCAAGTTAATTTTAGTACAAATTCCTAGACAATCCCCAGGCACTCACCAGTAAACACAATGTAAGGAGGGTTAGAACATGGCCCAAGGAAAGGGTTTTTTCCTCTTCTTATGCCTGAGGTTATTTTGCTAGAAAATACATCTTTTAGTGTACTGTAATTGAAACTACTCTCATGCTCTGTTTTGGCCTTCTGATAAGCACAAAGTGTTACCTTGTAGACCTGGCAGGCTGACTCTGCCCTGTCCTCCCGTAATTCACAATTTGCAGTGCCCATAGAGAGACAAACTCAACCTCCTACTCACCAGACTTAGAAAATGAAAGTTTTTTTCCAATCACTTCTACTTTCTGTTGTTGCAAATAGTTAATAAATGCCTAATGACAAAGTAAAAGAGACAAATTAAATATTCTTCTTTTTAGTCTGCTAGGAGGTTGATTCTATGCCTTTGACAGCATTTTTAAGAAAGTCAGCTTGCCCTTTCTTTTGTAGCCTTTTTGTGCAACAAAAATCATTTGGAAACAGACATTGTCAAGCTCCTTAGAGCAGCTTTAGAAAACACTCACAGAAACAAATCCCATCCCACCCTGAATATCACTTTTTTAGCCAATGCTGGATGTTATTCTCCACCAATAACCCATATTCCCAAACTAACCCAGCTCTTGCTGCTTTATCGTAAGTCTTGCACTATTTAATGCTGTACTTGAAGCACCAGCTGCTGGACACAAGTGATAACAAGAGACTCTCACCTTTCATTTTAAAATGTGCATGTTTCTAGCTTTCATAGCTGTGGAGAACAGCTTGAAAATATCATTCAAAAAAACCTGAAAATTCAGAAAAGAGAGAAAAAATACCATTTTGTGCAAATCTTCTTTTTAGTCTTAGGACTGGCACTATTGCAAAACTAAAATTGCAATAAATAAACAAAGATTAAAGATTCTGTTTAAAGATTCTGTTTACCTGGAAGATGAAAACACACAAAAAGATAGTAGGGTCTAAATATTTTTTCAGGTCTATTACAGATTATCCTTTATTGACAGACAGAAGTCCCAGGATTATTAAAAATGTATAGTGACAAGACACAAAATTACTGCCTTTTTGCATTGACTGCTAGTATCGATGCAAAACCACTTACACTACTCAAAACATGACTCTTCTATCTAACAATTAATGTTGTGCAGTAGAGGACATTGTGAAGTTCTTACTGTGGAAAACAGCTTTGTGTAGTGGCCTACTGTTCTTAATTACACAACAAAGCATCGTGTTTCTCCCATGCTAAAAGCAAAATGAGAGTATAACTGCTTAGGTAAGCTTAATTAGGCTCCAGCACTAATGCTAACTTCTGTCTTTGAATAATTCCAACCCCCAATGCTAATTCAAAACCCATGAAATTGTACCAGTAAAACAACTTCACATCTACCTTACCTAGTATGTGAGATGCATTTAAGAAAGTGTTCTATAAACTCTGAAACAATCTTGGGCTGTTTTGGGTTTTTTTCTTTTATTTGAAACTGAAGCAATTTCATCAAGAATAACTCACCTTCCAAGGGGAAAAGAGGAGAATTATGATAACTTGCATGCCTTTGGAAGAGCTTTACCTGCTGTGATAAGCCTATTTGACTACATGGCTGCAAGAACAGTGACTTTTTGACATCAATTCCCATAAGGATATCTCTTCCAAAGCTTTGGTTTTCTTTACAATTTAATTCAGTTGCCCTGTAGTGGAACCCCTGATGTCTGGATATTGCCTCTGCGGCTTTCCTTCTCATGGTCCAGGTTTTCTTCCGCACATGACCATTGTTCAGCCTGATATGGCACTGCTAATGTTGGTCAATGAATGATAATTCTGCTGGGAAAAGCAACAGAATAATATTAGATTACTAAAGCTTGTTGGCATATTTCAACTTTTAAAATGTGAAAAAAATCCCAAGAACAGTTCAGTAAACTTATACTAAAAACTACTAAGTCATGTTTAAATAATGTATGAAAGTGTTATACTCCAGATGTACAAATAGGTCAGATATTCTTCAGTCCTTTTCAGCCAACACAAAGCTGAGATTTGCTAGATGGGCTCGGACTTCTTTTTCTAGGTGGTTACCTTTGTTTTGTTTTTTGTACTGGTAGTATACATGAGTATACATCTTCAAATAAGCACAAACTTTACAGTTTAAGCTTTAATATTCCCTTAATCTTTAAAAGTCAGACTTATTTAGACAGAGAAATTCTTCAAACGTAGTATTGAAATCAGAGTATCAAAAGAATAACTATGATATATGGATATTTGATATTTATTTATCATGGGTTGAGGAGCTACAGATACCTTAAGCTGAGCCAAGAACCTCTATCAGTTGCAATTTCTGATGCTGAAGAATTTCCTATCTATGACTAGGTAGGGTGAAATCAACTGAAATTGTAGTCAGTAGGAATACCTCCTAGCATAATATATTACTTGACATGAGTAATGATGACAAAATACACCCCTATGGGGATTGTACAGCTAAAGATTGGTACATTAAGTTGAAATACTCCCCTGTAGTATTTCCTGATCCAGATTTGTCAGTGTACTCAGAGTCTGATCTGAGTTATTTCTTATATTGACTCCTGGGCAATGTTTTTGTTTTGTGGGATTTGTGTTGGTTGGTTTGGTTTTGGAATTTTTGGTGTTTTTCTTTTTTTTTCCTTTGTTTTGTTTTGAGTACTTAATGTAATATTCTTTGAGGTTATTCACCTGGATTCACACATCAAATTCCTTTGAAAGAAGAAATCTTCTGTAAGAACCTGTGTAGCTTAGCCCTGTAGAAAACCAAAATAATTTAATCACATTTCTGAGGGGTTTAATAAGACTGATAATTCCTAAGAGAAGCAGCAAAATCCTGGTTGTTCCATGGTATCTTAGAAGATGATGGTTGCAAATTGAAGAAATATGGTAGGTTGTAGTATTCCTCTCAGATACTGGAGAGGAATAGAAACATCTTGCTACTGTATCATTGGAAAGTGATAAAATATTTATCCATGGGAAAAGATTTCTTGGCATTGCATTAATACTGTAGGAAAATTGCCTTCTGTTCATTACATACTGGGAAAGAGTTTTGTTGGGAGAACAGACTGATACATGCATCCTAATTTCATTGCCACACAACTTTTTCCACAAACTGTGAAAAGGATTATTTGGAACTGTGAGCAAATTGCAATCCTATTCCTATGATGTTTTGTTTCAAGAAAGGTGCTATAGAAAGAATGAGCAATAATAGAATATCTGTTCCAAATTTAGGTGATGGAGCAATAGTTCCTAGCACAGCATACCAAAAATTACACAGGGGGAGTTTCATGAAGATGACAGAGACAAGAAAAAACTTAAATACTGTTTTAGACCAGGCTTAATCATGCAAGAGAAAAAAAGTTACATAAACCCATCCCATATATGCCATATTGTGTCTGGGAACATAGAAGTGGGAAATACCATATTCTACCCAAAGATTATAGTCTAAAAAGTGATTTATTTGTCATGTATTTCTCTTCCAGTTGTAAATGCAACATCATTTTCTACAAAATTTATGTAATATTTATTTGAGAGAATTAATTAAACACTGTTTCACAACTGCTCCTTAATGTTTCTTATTTTCAGTGGGATAAAATCTCAAGTATCATTTTAATTTCAACATCATATAAATTTAGTTTGTTTGCAAAGCAAGCAGATGCATAGCAAACTGAATAATATCCTGTTGAGTTAGTAATGGCAATTCAATTTTTGTGCAGCTCAGTAAATAGAATACAAAATCCTGATTTTTTTTTTTTTGTGATGTTACTATATTGATAGCATCACAATAAACATCAATACTTAGTCTTCATGTATTTGTCCTAAAATGCTTCTTAATGCTAACATGATTTTTACCTTGTAACCTTTAGTTTATTTTGTTTTTCTCCATATATCTTATACCCTCTACTTTGTTGTTTGTTTTTGGGGTTTTTTTTTTGCCAAAGAAGACCTCAGTGTGATTTGGGACTGGGTATTTGCATCACTCATCCACTAGGTGCTTAAGTTCATTATTAAGTAGCTTTTTGCTATCTTGCTTTTAAGTGTTCTGCACTTTCTATTTGTTAGGTTTTATTTTACCATTATAGAAATTAATGAGTAGTTTTTGCGATTTAGAGATCTGCAGAGAAGCAAAACTATAGACTGTATATCTGAAGTTCATAATTAGTAGTTTGATATTTTAATTTTAAATCCCCGAAGAGTTTGATCACTACCAGAACTTAACCAAGTAACAGTAACACAGATAAACTTGCATTTATCAAAAGTCCTTGCTCCTTCCCCCATAGAAATGGGTTCCTCAGAAGCAAAGGAAAACCAGATAGAAAATAGCAAGTTTGAAGCCTTGAATGTGTCATTAATTTGGATACATGCTTGGGACCAGTATTCTTTAAGCAATTGGCAGCTTTCCATGTGATACTGATGATGCACCCAGACACCTTAAAACTGTTACAATTATAATTTTCAGAGATGCAAGTGCTCTGAAGAGCAAGGTAGGAAGTTATAAAGGACAGCTATTAAAATAATATTTTACATAATAATATTTTATCATTATCATAATCAATATATATTTTATTACAGGAAGAAAATGTAAAAATATATATATTTTGCATTAGTTGATTTCTAACTATATTCTACAGTATGGTCAATGGCCAAGGAGAAGTCCCCCTCAGCCCCCCAATGTACTTTATTTCACATCAACCATTTGTCAGAGGTTATGTTGAAACATTGCATCCTATATCAGAACTGTCTCTTGAGAATAATTGTTTGCTTTGGGGTCTTCAAACAGTTATTCCAGTATCTCTGCAGGCAAGGTTATTTAAAGAAAGACATGAGAATCATTTGGCCACTGCTGAAGTACCTGTAGCATCACTGCAGGGATGGACAATGCTAGAATCAGCAACTACTTCAGGAATCAGTGAATAAAACCCAGTAATATTCACAGTAATTTGCTATCAGTAGTAATTTTATACAATATGAACTATCTAGTGCTTTTTGGTGAGTAAATTAATTATTAATGTTTTCTGAAATATAGATATTAGAGATACACAAATACCAAGAGCAAGCTGCTAAACAATTCAGAAAATGAGTACAGACATAGCTATTCTTAGGGAACAAGATGCTGCAATGCATGAGAACAGCACTTCGCAACATCAAATGCATGTGTGTCTCAGTGGAATAATGCAAAAAAATAATGCAAAATTCTAAGAAACACAATGGAAATATTTCTGGACAGTTAAAACCAAAATATATACTTGGGTGTAAGCATGAAGTCTTCCAGTCTCTAGAAACAGTATTCTGGATCTGAAGATTCTGCCTGTGTTTACTGAGTGAAATATTAAGTGAATGTTTGATCAATCCATGAGCAGATACAGCACAACATGTACTCAGTACAACTGTGCCTCCAATGACAAGATTAATTTTTATGACAATTTTAGAAGAGGAAGTTTGACTGATAGTAAAACTTGGAACTATTTCTGGTTAATCTCCTCAAGACAAATTAAAATGGATTAATTCAATGTGCTATATTAGAAATGGATATTCTTCAACAGGGCTGTCTGTATCAGATGATAAAGAAAGTAATCAAAACTGTTTAAGGAAACTGGTTTAAACTGCTTGTTTGTCATGTTGATAGAATGAGCCTGGATCTTTTATTCTTGTCCTATTTCATGTGGATATCACTCATTTGTTATCCATGGAGTCTGAATTACATTATATTATGTAATTCAGTTGGAACTGAGTTAGTTGAAATGCCTGTGTTAAGAAGGATTTTACTTTGTAAAGTGTGGTATTCAAACAATGGAAATGTTTAGAGAGGCTTCATTTTCCAGCTGCCTCTAAACAAAGCAGAAGACTTGCCAATTAAAAGTTTTCCAATGTGACACATGATGCTACATCTTGAAAATCATGGACTGGAGCTCATGACAGAATAAAGCAGGAAGGTCAGGTGGAATGACTAAACCATTGTATTGACCAGGTTATGTGAAACTGTCTTTGAAAAACTGCCATAAAAATTATGGTGCAAATTCCACACCTGAATCCAGGTACATCTGTGTATATGGAACTGAGGGCAGAATTTGGCTACAAGACAAGACTCAAAACATTGTTAAAATTAATACCAAGCTTTCTTTAGTTTGCCTCTGCTCAAAACAGCTGAAATTTGCTAAAAAAAGAAAATTAGTATGACCCTGACAGTTAAAGCCAAACTCTGGTGTTCTGTGAGATTACAATGTCTTAGTTCCATTACTCTACTAGGATACTGGAGCTTTGGGTTTCTGCTGTCAAAATATGCAGTAAAATTTAAACTCAGAGGAATCTGGGCCTGCACACTACCCATAACAGTTCTATTGGGCATGCTTGGCAATAAAACCAAGGCTAATCTTGGATTCCATTTTGTGACAAGGCTTAAAGAGGAAGGTACTCTTATTCTTTAACCACATAATTTTCCACTGATCTTCCTAAGAAACTATCTCTGTGCAAGTCAAATGAGGGACTGAGGCCTAAAGGTCAGTAAAGTAACACATAGGAAAACAAAAACGGTGAGTATATATTCCTCAGTGCAGACAATTGAGAGCACAAGCTTACTGTGTCTGGTTTTTTCAAGCTTGCATAACAATTTTGCTACTAATAATCTACTTAGTAAAAATGAGTAGTAAAAGTCAGCATGGCATAATTTCAAGAAACGTGTCTCTGACTCTTGAAATTGCTCTCTAGTGTACATGGTACATACATTGAAATTGTTTATGGATTTTGACTTGATTGTACTGTGAAATCTAACCCTGACTTTTCATTTCTGTGACTTAAAGTCGAGAACTTTGTTGTGTAATTAAGTACAGTGGGTCACTGAGCACTGTGGCAATGCTATTTTCTAGTGTATGGAGTACTGAATCCATAGAGCAGCATTAATTGCTAGGTAGGAAAGGATATTAATATTTTGAATGGTTGTAAGTGGTTTTGCATAAATGCCAGCAATAAGGAAATGGTTTTATGTTTTATTGTTATGCATTTTTAATGTCAGAGTGTGCTCTAACCATAAAGCTTCTAACAGAAATTAAAGCACTGTGAATCTTACTGCACATATCAGAAGGTTTTTCTTAGTACGTTACCCTCTCCTCTCCTCTCCTCTCCTCTCCTCTCCTCTCCTCTCCTCTCCTCTCCTCTCCTCTCCTCTCCTCTCCTCTCCTCTCCTCTCCTCTCCTCTCCTCTCCTCTCCTCTCCTCTCCTCTCCTCTCCTCTCCTCTCCTCTCCTCTCCTCTCCTCTCCTCTCCTCTCCTCTCCTCTCCTCTCCTCTCCTCTCCTCTCCTCTCCTCTCCTCTCCTCTCCTCTCCTCTCCTCTCCTCTCCTCTCCTCTCCTCTCCTCTCCTCTCCTCTCCTCTCCTCTCCTCTCCTCTCCTCTCCTCTCCTCTCCTCTCCTCTCCTCTCCTCTCCTCTCCTCTCCTCTCCTCTCCTCTCCTCTCCTCCTCTCTCCTCTCCTCTCCTCTCCTCTCCTCTCCTCTCCTCTCCTCTCCTCTCCTCTCCTCTCCTCTCCTCTCCTCTCCTCTCCTCTCCTCTCCTCTCCTCTCCTCTCCTCTCCTCTCCTCTCCTCTCCTCTCCTCTCCTCTCCTCTCCTCTCCTCTCCTCTCCTCTCCTCTCCTCTCCTCTCCTCTCCTCTCCTCTCCTCTCCTCTCCTCTCCTCTCCTCTCCTCTCCTCTCCTCTCCTCTCCTCTCCTCTCCTCTCCTCTCCTCTCCTCTCCTCTCCTCTCCTCTCCTCTCCTCTCCTCTCCTCTCCTCTCCTCTCCTCTCCTCTCCTCTCCTCTCCTCTCCTCTCCTCTCCTCTCCTCTCCTCTCCTCTCCTCTCCTCTCCTCTCCTCTCCTCTCCTCTCCTCTCCTCTCCTCTCCTCTCCTCTCCTCTCCTCTCCTCTCCTCTCCTCTCCTCTCCTCTCCTCTCCTCTCCTCTCCTCTCCTCTCCTCTCCTCTCCTCTCCTCTCCTCTCCTCTCCTCTCCTCTCCTCTCCTCTCCTCTCCTCTCCTCTCCTCTCCTCTCCTCTCCTCTCCTCTCCTCTCCTCTCCTCTCCTCTCCTCTCCTCTCCTCTCCTCTCCTCTCCTCTCCTCTCCTCTCCTCTCCTCTCCTCTCCTCTCCTCTCCTCTCCTCTCCTCTCCTCTCCTCTCCTCTCCTCTCCTTTTTCTTCCCTTGATTGACTCTTAAGATGAACTCTAAAATTTTGCAGCAGAGATGTTCTATGACTCTTCAAAAAAAAAATCAGATAATGTCTTAAACATGTAACTTGTGTTTTTGCAAATCATACACAAAGACAATACCCACTCTCACCAGTCTTTCCCAGAAGGCTTGATTTTCTTTTTGCTAGTGTGACAATAGGCAACACTAGTCTAGGCCCATAGGTGGTCAATCCATAGTGATTATATTATGCAGGTACTCTGAATTAAATGTGTAGAATATTTGCTTTTCATGTATTATATGTTATTTATGTTCATTAAATAAATATTATTTTTGTATCCTACATTTTTAGGATTTTCAGTGCTTTACAGGATGCAGTTGAACTGACCTTATATTTAAGAATCGATGTGATCTCCTGGTCAATAATAAAAAAGCTTTTTGAAATGACAGAGACATTCATCATTGTCAGTTAAAAGTTATGATTACTTGGACCATTCATCATTAGTAATTAAACTTAAAAGAAATAATAAAATTATCCCAAATTTCTCCTTAGAAAATGGCAGTCTAAATATAGGTTAAGAGACAGCTGCAGATAGTTCTATCCATGACTTTGCTGTAAGATTTCTGCAGGATCACAAATGCATAGCTCTTTCTTCACAAAAGTTACATGCTAAGAAATATGTCAAAGCATGAATCAAGTAATTAAATAGTTAAGTGAGTGTTTAATAATAGATTCTATTACAACTATTTACATTCCACTGGGAATGTGCCATATAATGATGTTGTAGTCCTCAGTATTGTCACCCAACTTTCAGAGCAGCATTTTCTGTAATAGACTAAGGCATTTATCTCGTATAAAGTTTAAATGGGTAGAGCATGACTGCAGAAGCTTGTCAGATGATGGCTTTAATGAGATCCTTATGGGCACCATGTGATGCTACAATGTCTTTCACCCCATCTCTAGAATTCACAATATTTTGTACATTGATTTTTCCTTTTGCCAAGTTTCTCAAGATAAACAAATGTTTCTATGGCAGCTGGCTCTAAAAGCAACCATTTCCATGGCAAGAAAATTTGAATATCTTACCTTACAGCTATAATAATGTTCTTGTATCATGTATGTATGTAGTTGTACCATAGAAAGCAAATGTTTCTCTGCTGGTAGAATAATATGTACAAATGTGTGGCACATAAACCTTTTAAATATCTATTTCAAATTTTATGTAGAATTAAACTATTACATGCACATAAACTCCTGGAAACAGATGGGTGATTTAAGGCAAAAATGCATAAAAACCCCACTTTTTTTCTTGATCATAGTAATGGTCAGTGATCTCTGTAAAGGGTCATGGTCTAATTGCCCAGAGAAATGCATAAGCATATAAGGAGATAGTGTCTATTCTAAAGATTTTACAGACTAAGATGACAAAGTATTTCTAAAGGTGGTAGCATAGTATAACAGAAAATCACTTAAATATGCATTGATGTATATAAGCATACATATTGATACATGTATATGAAAACTTACTGAGATCAATATATTTACAGGTTAAAATATATCACATTCTCCTCTGTGAACATATCTGTTCACACTCATATTATAAAAACTTACATTCAATTTTTAAAGTAAAGTAGACCTAATTCTTCTTTATTTGACATCTTGTAAGAAGCATTAAGTAATAATTTCTTGAGTAATATCAGAAATCAGAACTTTTTCTGGTTTTATATTAAAATATTTCAACTGAAGTGTCATAAAGACAGTATGGGGAAAAGCAAACAGAATCAGTGTGAGTCTTACAACAAGAAGGTAAAAATTATTTATTTAAGACAGAACAGAGGTAACACAGATCTATGATGGGTCTCAGAGGTGAAAATCAGAAACATTTTTTGGCCACTTAAGTTGGTATTCCTTATTGGTTTTGGCAATGAAGAAGTTCAAGTAATCACACAACAGATGACTTTCCTCACTTTATTTTAAATACTGAAAAATGTCGTGACATGTAACAGTGCCTTCCTTTTCTCAAGAGGCTTGCTTATATATATATATAGATATAAAAAAGTAATATCCTACAGAAATTAATGTTTTGTTTTTTTCTTTTTGTTAATCGTAATTTCAATGGCATTTTTTATTACAATTAGTTTGATAAATTATAATGTGAATTGATAAAAGGCAACAGATTTTATTAAAAACCTGAATGGGATTTACACTGTCAGGTTCACTATTAACACACTGTATAGGTCTGCCTTCAGCATCCTGTCAGCTCTATTTTATCAGAAGGCTGCTGCAGTGAATTCAGGGGTTTCACTTTAGTAGTTTTATCAAGACTGCTGATGATTTTGCAAAAAGGAATTTTAAATCAACAAGTTTTCATTAAATTTTCCTTCAGAATATCTAAGAATTTTCAGTGGGAAACATGTGAATGTGGATTCACACATGTGGGAATATTTTATTAACAAATTATTCTGTGTTTAATACTTAATATCTGAAGATGTTTGTAGAACTATGCTATATTTGTTATTGGAATATTTAGTATCCTGATTTTTTCTTGGTTCAATTCTGTAAGTCTTGCCCAGGTTAAAAACTCTCAGCTTCTTCAGAAAATCTCCCCTCCCAATGGCAAGGTAACAGAATGCGCTTGGCTCAAAATATTCATCGTTAGTTGTCTGACAATCTGGCATCTGATTGAATGTCTGATCCTAGGCATATAGAAACAAACAGGTTTAATTTCCTGGACAGTAACCTTCAGTTCAGACTCCATGGATATTTTGATTTTTTAAAATACCAAACACTTTAAAATCCCATCAAACTTGGTGCCTCTGAAAATTGCAGTATTTTAATAACACGACCCATTTCTCCTTATTCTTAACTTTTCTTTCAGCCAATGGACCAATTTAGAAAGGTAATCTACAGCAAAGCACAATATCATAATAGTGTAGGCCCTATATTAAAAAAAGGACAACAATTACACTAATGAAAATACATAAATAAATTTTCAAACAATGAATACCCCAAAACTGGTTGATAAACTGTTAACATGTTGAGATCTGCATTTTCTCTTGTGTATTCCCAAACTTGTTGTGCCCTTTGGAAAAGAAAATAATTGTTTTTGACATTATTTGACTGACTTGATTCAAGTAGGCTGTAATTACAGTGCTGATCAGATTTCCCTAGACCACTTGAATTTTCAAGCAGGACTTCAACATATGGAAACATGATGGTTAATCGCAAACAGATACACTACACAGATTCCCCCCCCCCGCCGTCCCCAATTCTCATTCTATGCTTCACTGAAGTTACTTCAAATTTACAACTGTGTAAAGGTGAAAAAACATAGCAACAATGTAATAACCATTGGAAGAAAGCTGCTAGTAGCAGTAGCAGAGAAGCTGTCAGTGTTTAAATACTGTTTAAATATACAAAAGAGTACTTACATATGTTTTGATCAGCAAAGAATTGGTTTTCAAACTCTTATTTAAGGAAGAAAAAAAATAAACAGAATAAAAACAAGGCCCCTTTTCTCCTGTGAGGCATTTGTCAGACTTACAAAGGCTAAGGCACAAAATATGAAAAAAAATCTTTGGATGAGAGTTCTTTGAGGGTTCATATCTAGCCAATATAACTTTCAGTGATCCAATGCAACAGCAGAGAATGAATATTTACTGCAAAATTAGTGGTGGGAATGAAGAAAGGATCCAGTAATCCAAAACAGAAAGAACAAAACAGTCTTTAAAATAAATAATTTTAGTGTTTATAGTAGTAGAAGAAGAAGCCAATTGGATAACAGCAGGAACAGATTTAAAACCATCATTTTAAGAGATAAGACAAAAAACTTTGGATATTCACATTGTTTGCCACAATGTTCTCTAAAATTTTGTAGCAGTAGAAGCACAATAGAGGGTAGAGACTAAGAACCATAGGGAGTAAGAACCGTATTTGGTTTTGAAAAATAAAGTGATCATACTACCTGGGAGGTAACTGGGAATTATGCAAATACTAATTGGATCTTTAGCATTGTAATTTACAGTCATGATAAGGTCTTTACTGGATAATTTACTGCTTCTGACTATACAGTTGGGTTTTCTTTGGACTCAAAGTTAGGGAATAGAAACTACTCAGGTATCATCAAAAGTGAGATCAATTTAGTAACACAGAATCTACTTGGCTACTCACGCATGAAGGCAAAAAAAGGCAGCTCTCAGTGGAACAGTGTCTATACATTTATTATTTGTATTATCATTTTTCCTGATAGCTTGATAACAAGCCTACCATTCATTATGGCAGGTGCTGTACGAGCCAGAGAAGGTACAAAAAAGTTGATCAAAGAGTAATTGTATATGTTTCCAAGTCAAGAGGCAAAACAAAGACATTAAGTGAAAATTGGTAAACTGGTAATGGTGTTATAAGCACCATATTCCAGGTGCTGAGCTGGTTGGAGGTGTTTCTAGGAATCCTTGCAGGTGAAGGCTTACAAAAGAAAGACCTGGAACTGGGGATCAAGAAGTTCTGAGAATGGCAGACTTTTATCATGGGCTGATCAGAGGAAGCCTGTATCTGTACAAGAGGAAGGGAAAAAAAAGCTTTTATGATTGACAACTGCAGGGAATAAAGTAGGAGTTAGGGGATGGATTCATAAACGAGGTTGGTGTGATCAGATACCCAGACAGGAAAAAGTCTACTTCAACTCTCTAAAGCAGACACAACCTATGCAGATATCCCTATATTCTACTTTGATTCTGTGCTCAAGTTATGGTTATAGATCTGATACTAATTTTGATTTTTTCTTGACCCAGTAGTCCTGAAAATGGAAGAGTTTTCAGTCTTTTGTTTATTTTTAAACAAATAGACAACACAGAAGCAATTAATTAAAAATAGAGGATTTCATCCCTAAAGAATTCAATGAAATTTGAATTAATTTATGGCACATTTTTGCTTGCTGATGTAAATTTATAATGGTTGTAGCTAAATTTTTGCTCCTACATTGTAATTATGTGTAAGTTGATGAAAGACAAAGGAAGAATAGTGTTGCAAATGAAGCAGGATCAAAGTAGGTTCTCATGATTTAGTTTGAAGTAATGCAAATACATTTTTTTCCCCTAAAAAGCTCTTTAGGATTTTGCCATGCAAGACAGAATTCTTAGAGAACTCACAGAAATGTATCACACTTCAGTTGAGAGAAAATATTATCAAATGATTTCTCAAGTGTCTTTTTCTCATATTTTCATTTTTATATTTTTTTCCAATTCTTTAAAGTCTTTTATCCTTCTTTTATTTTCTTTATTCCTTTATAAGAAAATTTTATTTTTTAGGATGAAAGTTTTTGTTTGCAATTTAATATTTCTAAATTCTGTCCAATATAGTTTATATACTCTAAATCTGTTCACTTTGATAATGAAAGAAAAAAAATATAAAATAAAACTTTATTGTATTCTCTTTGATAAAAGAGTTCTTTTGATCCTTATATTACATTGAATTTGGTTTAAGGTCATTGAAGTCAATTACATCTTTCATAAGCTAACAAACCCTGAAAAAACACACACACACTTTCTTAGTACTCTTCAGCTCTTTTTAGTTTACTATAGCTAATGGTTTTGTTGATTCTGACTCAAAGTCAAATAGAGCAACTATGTTGGAAGTACACCACTTTCTCTGGATTTCCCAGAGATACGTATTTGTTAATTTTTATTTAAGTTCATTTTTAGAATTGTTTTGAGCACAAGATTGGGAAACAAGGAGCTTCAGTGAAATGCAAATCTCACAGGCATCACCACTGGGTTTTGGCAGTGCTGTGATGAACATACCTTCTGAGAATACTTTTTAGTGATGAACGTGTGCACTACAATGAACTTTGTCCTAGACTGTATATTCTTTCCCTTTCCAGACTGTATACTATGTCTACTGAAAGGCAAGATTTTGGGAAGCCTACCATCAACCACAAAACCAACTGCAGGATGGATGGGTGCTCAGGGGCTTTCCTTTATTCTGTAGTAAGCAGCTGCTTTGCTCTTAGTCTTTCTTTAGCAGAGACTGTCATGTTACTGGAGGACTCTGTGACATGAATGAGTCAACATTAGGAGGAAATCGTATTTTTTAATAAGCCACCCATAGATACAGATTTGGATTTTGATATTATCTGATGTAACCTGCCAATTTTCCTTGTCACATGAGGTATCTCTTTCTTTCTATTGACTACTTAGTCTGTGTTTTTGTTCTCTGTGTTTTTATGTAAATGCTATGTCTTTGCTTTTCCTAGTTCAAATATTCTTTTAAATGTTGCCATTTCAAAGCTCATTATATCTTTGGAAAGTAGAAGATACACAAAGGTGTTGAAGAACTAACTCTGCTCAGATTTATCATACCTTTGATTGACTGGGGAAATGACTTTCAGTTGACATCTGAGCCAACAAGTTAGCTGAAATAAAATTTTGTTTAATACCTTTGCATCAATAATCTTGGCACAGCATCATTGATTGAGAAAGTCTGATCAATAGAGTATTACTGACTGCCTAACTGTAACTTTGCCAGACTTTTTTGTTAATTCTGCTGATGACCTTCGTACTACCACTTTTCAGGTTCACCATTTTTTTCCCCTTTGAAATTCAATTTGCTCCATTTGCTATTATTTAAGGAATTTACACATTCAATTGATTTCATTCTACCTGATACAATATGAGTTTAGTATATAAAAGATTGTGCATGACTGGGACAAAACTTATGTAGCCCCAAATTAGAATCTTCATGAGAAATTCACCTCAGGGAAGACGCAATCCATGTAAAGAAAAAAGGGGAATATAAATAATTTATTTTAACCCTGTGGATACTATGGCATTTTCATCTTGAGATTGGTATTCAGTGCAGATGAAGTAGCAAGGAAAAAGGGAAATAATAATCTCAACTAGTCCTAGATAGTTATGATTCAAGAATAAGAAAACAATTACAGAAATACTGAAAAATTTGAAATCCTAACTAATCATCCAGATAGGAATTCTCCCTTCTCTCCTTTCATCACTGTGACTTATATTAGCCCTTGTTTCTCTTTGTGACATTCTTTAAGCTATCTCCATTCACACTTTGATGGAAAAAACCAACTGTTTCTTTGAAAGTTATGTAGCAATTTGAGATTGTTTTCTTCAACGTTCTCTTGGAATACATAATGTTTCCCTTATGCACAGACAAGACTGAATGCAACATCTAGATATATTTGTCTTAGCTAACGACAAGTAGAGAAAAATGCATTATTATTTTGTTTGATATAAATTCATGGCTTTTTTTTTTCATAGTTAGGAAGATATTAAAAATAAAATATGGTAAAACACATTCATTTTTCTATGGTTGCCCTGTTAACATTTCATTGCTTGTGGAACATACATGCCATCTACCCCTATATAATTTTCCAATATTAGAAATTGAAATCAGATCCTGTGCTAGATGTGTGAATGTGGGATGCAGCACCTAGCAAGGAATCTAGTAAACTGGCTTATTCTGAGACTGGCTGCTCCAAAGTCTCCATTTGAAGTTCTTCATAAGTCCAAGAAGATCTCAGAAGTTAAAAAAACTATCTTAGTAAAATGAGGACACCCCTAAAAATGTTATTTTTATCCTTGACAGCCTATAGAATCCACATATCTTTACAAAATCTTCCATTGGCAAGGGATTTTGCCACCACTGGCTATAAAGGTTTCTGAGTGCCTTCCTACCAGCTGCATAGCACAAAAATGTTTTTAATAGTCTGTCTGGATCAGAAATACAGACCTTCCTAGCAAAAGGGTATCATATTACTCTTAATCTGCTTGACCTTGATTTTGGAGTTGAGATAAAAGCATCTGTATTCCATTTAATTAAAAAAATATCACTTCTTGGGAGATAGTCAGATTTACCCACCTTTTACCCACCTTCCCACCTCTATTTGCCTATGTGCAAAAGGCAAACAAATTTAGGACTACTAACGTTTACATGATTCAGGCTTGAAGGTACATGTGCAAAAGAATAGTTTAAAAACAAGGTAAGTTTGGAGGAATGCCATTCTGATTAATGATAATATTTATGTTTGGGGAAAAGAAGTGACACCAGTGAAACTTGCTAAATGTATATAATGTACTAGATAATGGTATTAGGTCTAAGATGGCTTTCTTTCCTACTTCAGGTTAACATATTGAATATATGCTGCCCAAACCATTTCCAGTTAAGGGATGGATAGAGACAGCAAACAAAAAATTAATAGAACAATTATATATATACCCATAAGCTATGAAAGAAAAAAATGATGTCTAAAAATTCTTCATGTTCTATTCATTTGTTTCTCTAAATTAATTCTATTTAGAGGTGAATGTAATGTTTTCTGATTTCAGTAATACCTATTTTTTTCAGATAGAGTAAACTTAAATCACTCCCCTTATATGTTTAGTATAACAATCAGATCATCTTTAACCATTTTCTTTGTCCAATGAATTGCTGTTGTATGCACTCCTAAGGTGACACAACTCATAAATAACATTAAAAGTTGTTGTTCAAAGTAAAAAAAAAAAAAGTGAATGGTGCTAGAACCAGGAATTAACTTTAAACCTGACTGGAGAATGAAATGTCTCTTATGAAAAAAAAAAAAAAAATGGAAGCAGATATCTTGAAAACAGGTAATTCACAAAATCCTAGTTTGAAGATGAACATATTGCTAAGACTTTGAACACTTATGTGATTTGTCTTGATTCTCTGTTTAATCTTCTCTTAAAAATCTGGTATCTATGATTGAGGTAAACATTCTGGTACCTTTCAGATGTTCAGGCATGTATTTAAAGAAAGTTAGAAAGCTAAAAAACTACAAAAGAGGTGGAAGGTTGTATCTCAAAAAATTTCCAGATCTGCACTGTGTCTCCAGAATAGCTCATTTCCAGAGAGTGACTTTTGAAATTTTTTCAGAATTCAGAAACAGTTAAAATGTTGATTTTTTTTAAGGTAGGAACAAGATAATATCTTCAATGCTTTTAGTCACTGTGCTGACATAGTAAATGAAAACATACTGATTCCATTTTGCTGATCATTTAATCAGTGCAAAGTATGTTCCATTTATCAAATTTTATGATACCTACCTAATTCCTGATTAGAAATATAAATAGAAACTTAGCAAGTCCTGGGAAGGGAAAGGGTGGGGCAGTGCAAGATTCCCATCTCTTAAATAATTATTTGGAGTATTTCTAATTGTGGAACATATTTTAGCTCTGTGTAATAAGAAAACAAAAGGGTCTGTGGCAATTCCTCCTAGCAAGAATTAATATATGTTTTATGTGTCCTATATTCTTTATGCTGGATTATAATGTGGTATGATGTCTACTGTATTATTTTTCTTTTTCTGTCTTGTTACCTTTGTTTTACAGTGAGCTTCAGGATATGCACTACTTGGAAAGTCCTGCTGAAGTCACAAGGTAAATAAGACATAGACTGGTAATACCTCCAATTCCAGGATCTGACTCTAATTTCTTGAAAGCTTTACAATGCTGTTTCCTGGGCCTGCCATTTCATTAGTTATTCATCATCATAATGACTGTATTTATTATTACTGCTAAAAATAGGTAATGATGGCAGTATTTCATCTAATGGATTCACTTTGCCCCTGCTTGAAAATGTTGATCTGTCACTTACAGCAGGTTTATAAGGCTGCAATATTATCTTAGTGAAGCTGTTTGAGCTTGTAAGTTTTTAATATTTGGGGTATTATAGATCTTTTCTTAACACAGAACTACCAAAATCAGATTTTTTTTTTTTTTTGCCTAATTTAGAGTAAAATGACGTGTGTAATTTGGAGAGCTGTCTCTAAATGCTATTTAAATGTAATAGCTGATAACTTTATTACCAGATTCTGTGATTTTTTTGATCCTTGGGTTTGCTCAGTCTTCTGTTTTTTAGTTAGCAGGATAAGAAAACTTTCTGTTTTCAAATATAAATATACTTCCAAGAGGGTTTAATAAGTTCCCATGGCATACCTTACAGAAAAAATAAAAAAGTACTTCCGTTTGAGATCTGATGATCTGAAAGTGTTATGTATATTAAAATATACATAGCTTTTTAAAAATCTCCATGAACAGTGAAAGGAATAGTTTCCTTTAAAAAATGTTTCCTTTTAAAAATGACTACTCCTACACTAAAATGCAATTTCTTATTTTTCTGATCTTGTCATTTCACATCTTTTTCGTTAGCTGTGGAGCTACTTCAAGTCTCTGAGATAACTTGTTCTGGAGAGAGAAAGAGGAAATTTAGCCTGCACATTTAGAAAGAGGACATTTAGCCTGCTAAGTCATTAGCATACTTCTATAATTTAGTTTACTTAAACATTCCAAATACTTATATCACCTCCATACCTACCTTTGCTTCTGCCCCTCTCTGAGAGCTAGAGTGCTGTTAAAATTCCTTAAAGTTTAATATAATAGTTTATGATAGACAACTGTAAAACTTAGACATCATTGTCAGAGAACATGCCAAAGAAGGAATATTAGGAAACAGAGTCAAATTAAATGGTTTGAACTACACATCTATATACCTCAAAGAAGCTATAATGAATTAGATAGGCCTTTAAAAAGTATAAATTATGCCAAGAACCCATGTAGTCCAGTGATAAATGCCATGAAAGCATTGTAAACCATTGCCTAAATATCAAGTAAAATATAAGAACTGCAAATGTACAGCATATTCTGTGAGCCTCTGGCAGATCTGCTGCACAGCCATTGTGTGCCCTACCCCGGTAAAGGAATGGTCATCCTAAGGTGTGATTGCTAAAACACTAATTCATGAGTAATAATCATGAATTAAATTATTTTACAAATAGGACTATCTATGTCTCTGTTTCTTCTGCAACATTACACAGATCACGGATTCGTGATTCCACAATCCATAGCCTGCTTCAATGATTCAGGTTTCTTTCTTTGAACTACTTAGAACATGGTACAAAATTCACACATTATTTACACTTTTCTTCTGGCTAAAAGGGAGCTACACTTTCTAGTTCTGTGCTCACAGTGTGTTCACAGTTTGTTTAAAATTCACATATGGCATTTCTAATACCAGCTTTAGTGTGTCATTTAACCACAGCCATAGTTTTTAGATTATTTCTACTCTCCAAAAGTAATAGTTATCTTCTGGTTTTGCAAATTGTTGCCAGTTTCAGTATAAAAGGTATACTTGCTTCCCTTCTTTTTTTAAAACACCTGCCTAATTTTACTTTGTGTGAGATTCCTGGTTAGTCCAAAAGGGAATCTCCTAATCAGCTGTATTTTGGCTATAGAAAAAAGTGGACTTGAAAAGTGATGACTGTGGAATGACTTTTCTTTTTAGCTGTTTTCAGCAATACTTCCCCCAGGGAATGCAATATTGCACTGTTATAAGGCCTTTTCTTGGGCCAATAAATTTACAGGTCTAATGAAGGAGTGCTGTCCTTGGAAAAAAATTAACCTGGCAAGAAATTACTTGTTTGTTAGGTTCTCTTATACCAGCTATGACAAATGAAGAACCAGTGAAGGGTTGACAAGTTCTTGGTCACTGCTTGCTGCCTTGATTTGGTGTAATACTGCAAACAGAATGTCAGCCTACACTTTAGATTCTTGTTTTGCTCTGCCTATAAATATATCACCATATTATGATACTGGGATTACTACCTATTAAAAAATAATGCTGTAAAGATGACATCCTAGCCATTGAAGTCTTGGCATTGCACATTGAAAACAAATAAATGCACAAACTGAAAAATAGCCAACTGTGTAACAGAGATAAATCACCTGAAGAACAACACACTGAACAAGTAAAGTAAACAAATAATTTCTATATAAATGGTAGGAACTAATCTAGTGAAAATGATTAACAAGATACGACAGCATTATCTCTGTCAGCAACACTGGGATGGCTATTCACCCCATGAATTACCTGGAGAAGATGAGAGATTCTGAGCAGAGTTTAGGAATTAGAACATGCTAAATGGCATATGTAATAGACTTGCCTCATGCCTCTGAAGTAAAATGTGTAGCCCAGATATTACTACTCTACCACCTTGGCATACACCTAATTTTTTTTTTTTTAATTTTGCCTGGGTGCCCCTAGCCATAGCAGTAACACTATTTTCAGTTCTGCTTATGAATGTTTTAAAAACTTGTGTATCAATATGCTTTAATATTTTCTACATTACTGGTATACTTTGAGAAATATTATTATTCTTTCTCTCAAGCATTTACTCTTTTTGCCATGTCATAGCTCAGTCTTCTTGGATGCTTTATTTTTATCTCTCAAAACAACAGTTCCTTCTCCCTGCAAACACTAGTGAAGACACGGGCATTTTATAATTCACTCTTTGTATACTTCACTGTCCAAAACAAAATAAATGTAGAATCTACATACAGAATATATTCCCCCTCCATGCACCCTAAGAGCTCTTGTACTGTATTGGAAGAGTGATCAATTACTGGTATGCAGCCCCCATAATAATGAGCCGGTTCTGGGACACACTCTGGCCACTCACCCAAGATAATGATCAAGTTGTGGTGTAGTAAACACATTCTGCATCCATTCGTAGGATGTCATGCATTCTGCATAATATAAAGGGAACAATCAAATATAGAGATATACAAATACTGCAAGTACCACCCAGACTGGAGATGATGGTATACACAGATCCTGCTTAAATAGTCCTTAGCAAATATGCTGGCATATGGTGCAGCTACTAAAGCAATACAACAATGTGGGTCAAATACTATTCTGCACAGGATTAAGCTATAATATTCTGCTAAATGTCGTGGTTTTCTGGTGATGATTTTCAAATTAGCTTCTGACTTTGTCTACTTTAATCTTTTTACCCTGCACTTCTCTCAGCATCTCATAATCTTTTATTCTGTGTCTGATCTTCTAGAACCCTGTATATAATCCTCACTAAAAAATTTCTGTTACTCTAATTGATTATTCATTTTGAAAGACAAGGAGGGAGGAAACATAAAGCATACAAGCATACTGCTTCTGATTCTGCTGTTACACTTAAAGTCTGCTTTAGTTTTTTTAAAATGTATTTTTTCCAACCAAAAAGAATTAATTTTAATTATTGCTTTTCTTTTTGCTTTTCTTTTTGGTAATTTTGCTGTATGTCTAATATTTCTTTGTGGAAGATGTGAATAGAAACTGATAGGTAATTTCTATTTAGTCTTTAAAAGACATGCTGAGTGGGTGGGTGAGTTAAACATGGACTAGAAACATCATTGCATCAGCATTTATTTTAGCTGCATGAAACGTGCAAGTATATTGACTGATTTTTATAGAAATCTAATTTAACTTTAAATTAAAAGATAGCATGTTCATAAGTTCAATTTATGTTGAAAGCAGTTACACTGGTTTTCCAAAAGTAAGTCTGTTGGGGTTTCTGGAAACCCCTTTACTTTATCACTAAGGAAGAATCCTGCTAGTCTAGAAAAACAGGCTTTCATTAAGCTCTTCCAGTTCCCTTGTTCATTCCTCCTGTCTTTTGCCAAGGCTGGAGTGAATGCAATGGATCTGAGAACATGCTCAGGATATAAAGCTGGGGAATAACAGGGAAGGAGGGGATGTGATGGTCTTCCCAAGTCACCTTGTGGTGGAGCCCTGATGTCCTGGGGTTGATTGAACATTTGGATGCTCATGGGAAGTAATGGAAAAATGCCTTACTTGGCTTTGCTGGTGTGTGTGGCTTTTGCTTTACCTATTGAACAGTTTTACCCCCAGCACACAACTTTTCTCACTTTTACCTTTATGATTCTCTCCCCTGTCCCAGCAGGGAGGAGTGAGCAAGAGGCTGTGTGGGGCTGAGTTACTGGCTGGAATTAAACCCCAACATCGTGAAGGCTAAGACCTTAGCAGGATCCTAAAAAGGAAACAGACGTTTACACAGATAATCAAAAGATCTATAATTTCAGAGTTTAAACAAAGTGAATGACTCCTGATGGTTCATATCATTAGCTAAGTGTTGACTATGGGAAGAAACTTCCCCTATGGCCAACTTATTTTTTAATTATCCACTCTGGGATTTCTCATACTTTCCTCTAAGGCAACTTTTACTAGCCTCTCCCATCACCAGAGCCACCAAAAGTATTGTTTTAAACAAGATGGCTGCATCCAGAGGTAGGATCTTTGAATGCCAATTGGGATTACTCTCACTACTCTCTTTAATTTCAGGTGCCTGATTTATTCAGACAAGGTTGAATTCAGCAATCATTATTACAGCTAAACCCCCCAGCTCTTCAGAATAAGTAAGATTTTTTTATCAATATAAGATAGGAGTTCTTCTAAAACTTCAGTTCATTGTTTTATATTTAAGCATCCTTTTTTTTTTCTCCTACATTTCAGAATGCTGACCTGAGCAAAAAAATGCTTGTTGTTATCTTTTTCAACCCTAGTAGGTCTGAAAGATATAAAATCCACTTTCTTAGCTCTTAATTTCCTAGGTATGCATACAAAATCTTGATGTTTGTACCCATCCAGTTCCTACAACAAATAATTCAATGCTTGTTTCTCATAAGACATCAGAGTAGCTTAGTGATGTGTTCAGACCTTCATGAGCAACCTTTTAGTAGCAAACCCTTTCTGCAGAAGGAAAAAGATTGTTTTAGAAGGAAGATGTTTCCAGCTTGAACTGCTCACTAGGTTTAGTAAAAGCAAAGGAAGGAAAAGAAGTGATTGCTAAATACTTTGCCAGTATCTTAATATGTATTCTTTAAAGAAAAGTAATGGAAATTTTAAACTATATGTACATTTTACAAAAATTTAAATGAATGTCTGTGTCTAATCTCAAGTGCATTTGATTAAAAAAAGGACAATTTTGATGTTCCATGTTCAATTATTAAGCAAAAATATTCAGTTATCAGATAGTTAATTAAGTGGAACTGACTGTATTCATTAAAATATTTGTTCCAAACAAATGTATTTAACATTCAGATATTATGCAGAATAGGTGACAATTGCATATCTCCATGGAGATCAATAATGGGATTCAGATCATTGTGTAAAGAGTCTGCAAGTTTAATGCAGAGAGAATGTCATTATTATTTCTCTCTTAATGATGGTCATTATGCGCAAACACTGATTGAATTCCATTTGTTACCTGCATTTGAGCTGAGAGGAATAATTACAATTTAAGTGTCTCCATTAAAATTCATAAAAGAATATGAATGCAAAAATTATACTTGAAACTGACAAAATATACTTTGAGGATATAAATTGTGTTTTCTGATAGGCCTCTTAAAAGTATTAAAAATAGCTTCATTTTAATAAGATGGCATATAAAGATCATGCATTATCATCACCTTTATGTTAATTTTCATAATACATGACTAATACTAAAAAGTGAAGAAATTAACTTTTAAAAGTAGAAATTAATGAAACAATAGGCTACTTGTCATACAGCCTATTGGAATGGATACCTCTATATGTGGGTTGTAGTCACCCGTATTCATAATACCCAGGTAACTCATCATCTGTTGTATATTGTGGAGATTATCCTGCCATGTTTTCTGTGACATGTTTCAATATGGTTTTTTACTAATTAAATGGGATGTTATTAGTGCAGCCATTTGTTCAAGAAAACCTTTTACATGTTCTATGATTTACTACATTGCACTGACTGCTTATTGTACCATGAGAGTGATTCAAGTGCTTACTACAAGTATGGAAGGGCCTGATCCGTGGTGGTGCTCAGCTTTTCAATAGTTCTTTGTGCCTCTTGACTTCTTCTTGACTGAGGTGCTTAGTTCTTTATAGGATTAGATCCTTAAGCTATAATTATTAATAGCAGCAATACTCCTGAGGGACTGCCTGATGACATATCTCCTGAAACAGTAAATGACAGCAGAAGACACTTCTTGCCATCTTTATATACTAAGAGATGACAGACTGGCTGGTGGGAGTAAGGTTTCTTCACTGAGGGTATGTTAGTATGAAACACTCTACCCATTATATATTCCTGAGTAAATATGTAGGGTCCTTCTGATGGCATCTTGAAATGGTTGTTTACATTTCACTGCTTTTTTTCTTTTTTTTGGTACACATATAGCTATTTTAGGTAAGCTCATAGAATATATGCAGGTGAGTTTTTTCTGGGTGGGTTATCTCTCGCTGTTGGTGTTAGGACTGAATTTTGCCTGCTTTTGTGAGGGGTAATTGTGGTGGAGACTCAAGACGCACTTTGGCAGGGCATATACATGTTATAATTTTATAACTTTATTATAATTAATAATATTTTTAAACTTATTATTAAGGGTGACAGCAGAAATCTGCTACTGAGATTATACATGGATATTGTATCTTCCTGGTTATTTGTCTCAGTTAGGGAATGATGTCTTAAAATTAGTTGATAAAGCTTTACAAGGACAAAATACTGTGCTCATCAAGAACAAAAAAAAATGAAACCAAAATAAAAGCCAGGATATTTACAGCATTTCAGCTTGTATTTTTCCCTCTAATCTTCTTCTGGCACTTCACTATTAAAATTATAAAGGAGAGTCTAGAATTGTATAACTATTTAACACTTGGTTAAACACTATTCAAGTATTTGTCACCAGGCAAATGTTTCCCTATTAAGTGAAATTTATGCTAAAATGGTTCTGATTAAGCAGTAGTCATTGCCATTTACAGTTGGTAGACTAAACAGTTTCCCTGGAAGATATCTCAATTAAGTGGCTGTCCAAATGAAACGTGTCACTATAAAATGATGTTTGCTATACTATTATATTTTACTCCTCTGAATGATGTGATTTAACATATAATTCAGTTACTAAACAGTAAGAAGTACTTCACATATATAGCTTTCATTCTTAGAAGAGACATGAAAAAAATTGTGAATAGCACTTGGTTTAAAATAAAATTCAGGGCTTAGCATTAATCAGTAACAACTGAATATGCATGATTATTGGCAGAGCAAGTTTGTAGAATTGGCTTTGTGGAACTGGGATGAGAGACACAGAGGTGACAGTGCACATAAAGTAAGGAGTGAGCAGTTTCATGTAAATAAGCTTTCTGTGTCCAGCCTAGAATCTGCAACCATGGAAAAATTGGATTCTGCAAACCAGTGAGTTCTTGCTGAATCAGTGGGCAGAGCTTCAGAGATCCATATCCTCTCTGCATTGCTTCTTCCCCTGGACAGAATCATAAAATGATTTTACAAGAATTTATTAGAACTCAAAATCCTCACACCTTTGCTGTAAGTTTATTAGCTTTTAAAGTTCTTCCAATATAGCTAAAAAATATGCTATAAGAGTTCCTAGAACTTTGATAGATATAATAAGCAATTATTATGGGACTGACATTCTAAATGGGAAAAAAGACCTCTGTCCCTTTTAAAGAAATGTAGAATACTTACCTTACAGGAGTATAACTGTGCTTCACAGTCTGATATGTGAATTTGACCTAAGCTTTTGATTCTCTCAGCAGCTACTAATGGTAGTTCAGATCAACTGGTATTAAATCACAAGTATAAAATAGCATGGGGAAAATAGCCATCAATTGAATTTCTTAACTAGTTACTCCTGATTGACCTCACATTCTCCTGCTTGAACTGCTGTTTCTCAGGTATGCAAATCTCTCCTTGATTGTATACTTATGGGTAGGCTTCTTCCTAAATCCTTGGGGGAGTAAAAATCCTTTTTCACAAATGTTCAAGCTAATCAAACACTACCTTCTCCCATGTCTTATTTCTAGTTACTCTGACATGGCAAGAAAAGTTCAAGGCAACAATAATTGCCCTTATAATGCTTTTGAAACAATTCAATGCATGTAGGTCAGGCAATGAGAAGTAGACGGTTTCAGAAATGAAAAATCATACTTAATCGCTTTCTAAAAAGGCATTGAAAATGACCTTGTTAAAATCAAGTCATACCATGCTGCTAGAAGATATTTTCTTTCTGTGGCATTATTTTATTTGATAGTTTTGTGGTTCTGACAATAAAAGCTTAAGAAATATACTCAGTATGCTCTGTAAGTGAATTCAGCTAAATATCACCCCAAAATTATAGAACGAACCCACTCTCTCCCCAGTCACTGCTCTCTTCTGTATTGATCAAACTGTAAACCAGAAAAATGCCTTTGTTCACTTTGCATGACCACTGATGCATCTTTTTCAAAAACAGAGGGTCCTCCCCATACCAAACCATTGGAAAAATAGCATGCCATATACAAATAGATTTGTAAAAGTCTCAAATAAATAAATTATCTACAATTCTGATGGCAGAAAAGCCTGAAGTAATGTAAGAACGTGGATTCAATGCATCCTTTCTATGAAAAGCAAAATATTCTGCTTCAGAGGTAGGACGAATCCATACAATCATTTTCCCTTGTTTCCAGTAATTACAGAGGCGGTTCAGGCAGAATCAGGAACACAGACTCAAGTTTGCAGTATCCTAAGGCTATGTACACCCAGTATTTACCTTCAGATTTCTTAAGTATTATAGACCAGCTCTGTGTCAAATTATATTCCCTAGTTTACTTGCAGTAACTCAGTTACAAGATTACAGGAAACCAGCACAGAGAATACAATATCTACTCTGCTGCTTGGCAAGTCTGTGTTTACACAATCTCACAACAATGTTTTATATATATTGCATGGAGATCATGTCCACTCTCTACTGAAGTTTTTACATAAGCCAGATGGTACAGTTTGAATTTTTGGGTACAAAATATTGATATCAGGTAAAGAGACTTTCTGATCCTGGATTTTTTGTTAAAGACAGCTTTTTCTAGATGTAGTAATACTCTGGCTTGTGTTTATTTTTCCCTTTTCAACTAAAACTACAAGGAAAATACACCTGCATCTTGCCAAATCAGAGTAGATAATTTATATATTGTATTTTATCCAGATATATCTGAACATAGCTGAACAAGTATATCAAACCTTATCAAAACTTCTCGTACTATTGCTAGACTCCTTTTCTGAGTAGCTTTGTGGCATTTGTGCACATGTTTAACATTATGTCCAATTTACACAGCATGTTAATGAATGATCCTGCATTCGGCCTTGGAACTCTGTAGGAATCCAAGGCTCTGCTCCAGCCCTGGCTCTTGTACCTATGCATAAAAAACATTAATTACACCGATTAGGCTTTTACACCCCAGCATAACTGAGTGGTGAGCAGAAGTTGCACGAGCACCTGCACCTTTAGGTACCTTGTTGTAAACATGGGTTGTCTGTCCATAATTTATTAGTTGCAGGCATTTAACTTACACTCACTCGAGCAGAATTAAGAGTGTTTATTTTTCTCATAAGAGGGCAGTCAGATATGTACCAATTTTATTTTAACTGTGGAGAGCGGGGAGCTGGGAGCAGTGTGGGGAAGGGATCCAGGAAGGCCTAATCAATCACTGACAGATTACAGCTAAAGCCACTTCCATACCCATTAAAGCAGGACAAATGCAGAATTGCAACTGAACAACTTCTAGTTTTAAGCCAACAGTGGGACTTCCTAGTTATTTATCAAAGTCATTGCTGGTAAGCAGCATGCCTCACTGCTCAATTGTACTTCACAGCAGACAGAGCTGACTGAAGCTTCAGCCATGAAAGAAGTGTTTATGCCCTCAGCTGTGGTGCTGTCAGCCCTCTGGAATTTACTGTAAATCACACAGCTTTTATTGCAAGATTTAGTAGCTGATCCTCTGTGGGCTCTATTCACTGCAAGCTTGTTACTATTTGGATGTTAGCCTCAGTCCATAAAGGGACTTGCTACACATCATCAAACAGCAGCGGAAAACCAAAGGTTTCATTTTTCAATTTTCTAAACCCTAAACTCCTCAACAGTCATTGAATTTCATTGCAGAAAGTGGAAGTCTACTTTATTATGGTACTCAATTTCCCCAATGGAGTTATACACTTATAACATTACTTTTATTTCCAATGACAGGATCTGGCCATCTGTCCTGGCTGTAATTTCATAACACACTCACTAGTTTTTATTTTAAGGGGATTTCTAGATATTACATTGAGCTTGTGACAAAATTGTAATGTAGATATAAAGGCCACAAATAATGATAACTACATTCAGTGCTGCCTAACATCTTAACAAAGTAATTTTTTTTTTTTCTATTTCAAGTATAGAGGCGTCTGGGTAAGCTTATAACACAATTGAACTGACAAATAAAAAAAAAAAGTTTTGAAAAGCTAGAAAATACAAAAGGATAAGGGCTTTCATGAGTGAGCCTCAGCCAGGACAGCATTATTCCACAGGCAGTGTGTATTTTATCAAAAATGGTTCTGTACGTCAGTTTTATCAGAGTCATTCCTACTAAGATCAAACGAGGGAATAAAGGGGAATGCTGAAATGTTTCTTTGTAATCACTGTGGTTATTCCCGGCAAGGCAGAGGGACCTGACAGGGCATTTAATTGTGTTTGTCACGCGTTCGCAGGGGAGGCCGGGCCCGGGGGAGCCGCGGCCCGAGCGGCCCGAGCGCCCCTCGGCACCGGGCCCGGGCACGGGGGGACAGCCCCGGCCCCGCCGTGGGGCTCCGAGCAGCGCGGGGACAGCCCCGGCCCCGCCGTGGGGCTCCGAGCGCCGGGGGGACAGCCCCGGCCCCGCCGTGGGGCTCCGAGCGCCGGGGGAACAGCCCCGGCCCCGCCGTGGGGCTCCGAGCGCCGGGGGGACAGCCCCGGCCCCGCCGTGGGGCTCCGAGCAGCGCGGGGACAGCCCCTGCGGGTGCCAGCAGAGCCGGGGTGCCAGGGGAGCGAAGGCGCTGCCTCTGCTGCTGCTCCTCGCTGTGCTGGATGAAACCATGGACAGAGCAGCTTCTCGAGCCAGTGCCTCAGCCAGGTACATTTTGCTGCAAGGCCGCAGCAAAGGTTGGGTTTGTCCTTGCTTTCCATTCACTTCCACAATTCCACAGTTTACGCTTAATTTCAGCAAAGTTATGTGGAATTACTGTTTTAACCATCAATTACACCTGATCTGGTTTCTAAGATCTTCACAATAGCCTCCTCACTCAGAGGATAAAACAGCAACAGACTTAGACCTGCACCCATTTCTCCCACACTCCCTCAGAAAGTAGGGTCTAGATTCTCTTCCAGATTTACATCTGCTGCTATAATAAAAAAATAAATTTAAAGGGCATGTACTAAAAACATATTTCTACTTTTTTTTTCCCCCAGCTTTGTAGTAATTTTTGCTTTGTGATTGATTTGGTTTCACCAAGAAAAATAATTGTATACCTTTTTCACCTTAATGGAAAACAGAGAACGACCCAAAGTGAAGGGCTTACTTCTGTTTGATCTAATATCTAACAGGTGATTTAAGCAGATGCTATTCTCCTTCCACAATTAAAGATCAGGCCTCTGATCACTGACAGTATCAGAAACCTAACAAAGTCCACAATACGTGGCTATATATACTATGTGTATGCTTTCCTGTGCCTACATTTAGAGACCTATGTTTTATTCATAAGGCTAAAATAGTTTTGCCAAAATAAAAATTTTCTTTTTTTTTTTTTTTTCCCTACAAGAACAGGAGAAGTGAGGCAGGTTCTTAGTTTCTCCTTCTTCAGTGAAGTATTATGTTTTTAAACCCTCAGTATTTCTAGCCACCACTCCTGTTACCATACCACCTCTCTCTGCATTTTTTTTTTTTAATTTCAGAAAACATTTTGTCATTTCTGAACTTCTGCAGTTAATCTAGTAATCTTTACTACCAAGTTCATCCAAGTATTATGCTACTACATTTTAGTAAAAAGTTTAGCTAAAGCTGCTGGCCAAATAAAAGCCTGCCTGATAAATCAATCCCTGGCATCACAATATGAACATTTCCTGGCTGTTGGTGTGCAGCTGCAGTGCTAAGGCAGTTGTAAGAAGTATTCTCATCCTTCCGTATGTGGGAACCAGGATGTGTGTATGTATGTATGTATGTATGTATGTATATATATATATGTATGTATGTATGTATGTATGTATGTATGTATAAATACACTGCAGGGTGGCTATGTCTTGGAGATTCCCTGGGGTGCCATGGTGTGCTAGAGCAAGCTGAAGAGCTGTTTGGACTATAGTTGTGAGTAGGGCATTGAGCCAAATTACAGAATATTCCAAGCGGGAAGGGAGCCAAAAGGATCATCAAGTCCAACTTGTAAGTAAATGGCCCATGCAGGGTATGAACTCATAACCTTGGTGTTCTTAGCACCAGGCTCTGACCAGCTGAGCTAATCTCAGAGTCAAATCTTTGTCAGGATACTCTGAAAGTATCAAATAATCTCTACTAAAGTCAGTCTGTCTGTTTCAAAGGTCTTGCCCAGTATATAGGTGATCTCTCTCATACATTGTACAAGCAACAAATTGATTTTCTTCCAATAGGCCTAAAATGGAGCTGTTTCCCAAAGAAAGGACTCATTAACCTAGACAATATATGTATATGGGGAGCAGCTGCACTGTCAAGAGCTTTCTGTTTTTAAAAATAACTAAATTTCCTTCAGGCATGCGAAGGGTTGTTTTTATTACTTGTATTGCTAAGGTAGTTTTTCCTTACACTGGGCTGTCTTTTTCTTCCCAATATCTCTTTCCCTTGTTTTGTTTCATAAGGAAAATTAATCTAGTTAGATGTGCAAGTTTGGTGGTGGATGAGGTATGGGTCAGAGGACCGTGGTTACCACATGGAGCTCCTGTGTGCAGGGGCTTGTGTTCTGAAGGTGGCTGCTAAGAGCCCTGCAAACCCACAAACACCTGAGCCAAGAAGAATAAGCAGCTTGTGATAGGCCAATAGAAGGGGACTGTTTACTCTCAGTAGCGCTATCCTATTAGCATAATTCTGATTTCTTTCTGCTAATGTAATGACTGTGATTTCACATAAAATACTACTGATTTACAGTGAAGAAAAAATACAATCAGGTTTGCATATGGGCCATGTCTACTATGGCTTAGAGAGTTTTCACATCCCAGTAACCTTACTTCATAGTTTCTTTTCTCATGACCTCCATCTCATAATCATCAATTCTTTACTCTTAAATTCAACCAGACTAATTCTCCTGATGATAATAATTACCTAATAGGTTTCTAGAAGAAATAGCTTAGTAGTTTGTTCCAAAATTCTGAAAGACCCTAAGTAAATGCAAATTATCATATCTTAAATTATCAAGCTAAGAACCCACAAAAGAAAATAATTTATCAATATTGAAAGAATAGGCAATTTGCTTTGACAACTTATTTCAAGCAATTTGAGTGTGCAGGGAGAAAGATACATAGTAATTATTGTGTATGAAATTTAGAAAAGGATATTTTCATAATTTTTTTCTCTAAGAAAAATCACTGGCATTTTAAAGTGAGTTTATTCTTGACAGTCCAAATTTATCAGTGCTCAAAACTCACATTTCCATAGATTAAACAGACAGCTTAAACATTCTCAGTATTTAGGAATTGTGTGGGGGGGATCCCTTGGGATTTCCTCATGCTGTAAAGCACATTGTGATCGCATTTTGTGAGTTCTCTGTTCACTAAAGCCCCTCCAGCCTGTTCACTGCTGTTCTGTGTGTTGGTCCTAAGGGATGTAAGCTCAAATAAAGGCTAGTCTTGAAATATAAAGGTATTTTTAGCTTAGAGGAGAAATAAAACTGTATATGTAAGGGCCAAATTCACTGGTGTTGTAAGGAGATCCACAATAATTTACTTCAGTGGATTTGTGCCTGTGTCTGTGAGTGGATTGGTGTGTTTGGCTGTAGATATGTAAAGCAAATAATGAAAAACCTCTGCTCAATATTGCCTGTGTGAGAGCCAGACATACAGGTGGGCTCTACTTTGCATTCTCCCTTCCATAGGGTTTTATACAATTCCCAAATATGGATATTCTCAGTATAACAAATGCTCTCCTTCCCAGGAGATTTACCTTTCCTGAGTATATATAGCAATAAATACTTCAACCAGTTAAGTTTCAGAAAAAGTATTCTGACCATCACCCTATTTATCCTTTAAAATCCCAAGTATATTGATTCACATTACTTTTCCAAATAAATCTGAATAAATATGCTAATATAAGAAAATGAGGATATTTGCCTTCGAAGTGGTACAATGCCTGCTTGTAATTGAAAATCTTATATATACAGAATAAGCTACAGAGTAAAGAATGTAACCATGTAGATAAGAGTCCAAATAATATAAAGAAGAAGGTAGGTACTATTGTATATAGTAGACATGAGTTAAACAAAGACATGCTTTTAAAACAATGCAAGAATCTTCTTTTCTTAAATTAAGTTTTTCTAAAATCCTTCTTGTTCCTATGCCAGGAAAGCAGGTTACTCTTCTGGTCAGGAGTATCTCATATTTCAATTCTCAATATCTCAATTTCAATATAATTGCTTCTGATTCCTATTTTGTCTTAAATTTCTTCTTTGTTGGCTTCAGGGCAATAACCATTAATCTTGTAATCCTTGGAGATGACATTTTTTTTGGAAATATGAAGTGGTTGACATTCTTTTTGTCTGCTGTATGTCATTACATTTTGACCCTTCTGGAAGATGACGGCTGTGCTGCAGGCAGTGGGGAAGCCACCTCCTCTGTCTTGTCCTGGCTGCCACAGGGTCAGGGGATTTCCTGGAGGGAGGGAGGATGTGCCTACCTGGAGGGCAGCTGGCACTTTCTAGGAAAACTTATGTAATGAGGGGATGGCTGGGGAGGAAAACCCAGCCAGCAGGGCTTGATCAACAGGGGAGACAGAAAGGCAGGGAGAGAACAGCCAGGCAGTCCTCGGAGTCTGACAAAAAGGAGACTTTTCATGCTCAAGCTCTGTAACCTTGCAGCTGAAAACTTTCTGGCCTGAGTCCAAGTCTGGAGGAAAAGCTGCACAAGGCTATGGAAAACACAGGAGGATGCTCCTCTTTGGGGAGGAGCTTGATTTTGCCTCTCTTTTAGCCAGGATGGCTGACTACTTCATGTCCTGGGCTGGGGAACTTATTCCTTGCAGGGCTTTTGTCATGCTCCTGGTGCTTTCTGGAATGCTGCCTTCAACAATGAGCCCATGCCAGTCTGTGTCAGAACTCAAGCTCACTCAAGGGCTTGTCACAAATGGTAAAGGTGTTCATTGTGTTGTGAGTGCAGGGTTGATCAGGTTATTGAGGTGTGACTAAACCACTTCCTGATTATCATGTATTTTTGAAATTACTTGTTTAACTTTTGTTTGTAAATGGGAAGGATTTTTCAACCAGCTTATAAAACTATTTTGTATTGATTTGCCATGAAACCCTGGGTTCAGTTGTAAACTACTCTCTGGTATAAATTGTAAATCTGTTAGAACGGTATGATGGGTTTCTTAATTCATTTACTGAGTTTTCCTTAGTATTTTTCTTAATAAGTGAGAATGTGTCTGTCTGTGTCCAGATCCTTGTGCACACAGGTGGTGACTCAATAGATATCCTTTAATCATTCAGTCAACTATTAACAGATTTCTTCAATTTTGAGGTCTTTTTACTTGAGCTTGCATTTGCTGAAATGAGGCTTTGGCCGCAAGCACCTGTGCATATACCATCAATAAAAGGAGGCACAACGATTAAAAAAAAAAAAAATCTAAGAATTGAGCTTTGCTTCCTGAGATTTTACCAGATTTTGGCTCTGTGTAAGTACAAGAGCATGTTCACATGACTGCCATGAGGCCAGTTTGCCTATTGCACCACTAGAGAATGGCACTTGCTTTAGCATTTTATGTCAGCAAAATTGGCAAGCCATTTGCAATCAATGGTAAGCAATCTGACACGACTTCTAATTGAGTAATCTACTAGCTGCATTATAGGAAAAGAGATTTTTAGATTTATTCTTGTAATTATACTTCCAATATTTCCTTATCATGTTATTTTGTTTCAAATATAATAGTTATTTGTGACTTCTAATTAAAGTCAATATCAGTGAATGAGATACAGACAGTACATCCATCCATCCTCAATGCTCAGAATATCTTGAAAATAATTATTCCTCTTTTTTTCCTTACAAAAAATCGAGAACTTTTTTTTTTTTTTTTCTTTTCCAGAAACAGGGTTTTTAATGTTTCAATCTGTGCCTTTCTGTATTCTTGAGCCAGTGCTGCTACTGCTGTGTGCCTTGAGACCTACCAAAATCGGTATGTCTCTCTCTTCTCTCCCCTTTGGTCCATTCCAGGTCATTACTTCTCTGGGAGTGGAATCCCTTAATCCACCAGCTCTTAGGTCAGGCCCTATGCTGTAATCCCATGAGTACCAACCACTAACTACTTTTACAGGTCCAGGCATGGGCCCTCCTTTATCTTTTGAAGCCTGGAACAGTAGCTCTCATTAAAAGGACCCCCAAGCAACTTTTCAGCATACCAAAGTAAAAAGCAGGGGGTCTACACCCACATTCACATTCCAAAGTTTCCTTGTCTATCCACAGCTCAGTCAGCACCACCTTGTTGTTTGCATCTCAGCCAGGAGGAACAACTTGCTTTTCTTTACAGTCTGTTCTGACTATTTATTAATTTTCCAGGCTGACAGTTTTTTCTCACTCTGGACTGTCTTTTCTATTTCATCCCAAAATGCTTTCCGGTCTGTAGGACAGGATCTTCTAACAGATCAGTGTTTTCTGATCTTCCTCTTCTCAGGCTTAACACAGGGAGTCCCTCTTTCTAGCTATAAATCCCATGCCAGTGTTTGGAGGGATGTTCCTTATCTGGGCCATTCTTTAATCTTTCCTTTCCTGTTCTTTATAAATCTTGCAGTTTCCTTTGACTGAACTCAGTCCATTCAGGTTAAGCAGCAACAGAAACCTGAACAGGAAAAAAACACTTTTAATATTCATAGGAGGATACAAGTATGTTTTTCCAGTTTGTCAACTGTTTAATTCAAAAGTGGCCAACGTGTTAGTTGTTGATGCAACAGGCATGTGGTTTTTGCTTTATACACTGTTTCAGGTATATTTTTGTATGTCACACACAAAACAGTGGTAATCTGGACGTACTTATTATCTCTTTGATTACCTGAGCCCTCAGGTTCAGCAGGAGAGCTGCGCCTATTCCTTGGAAATGTGCACTCTAACAGTGTGGATATGCAGATGAATACATGCAGAGTAGGATGCTGAGAACAGACTTAGCTCATGACTATCAATTCAATAGCTGCTTACTGCTGAAATATCAGGAGATATCCCATCAGGAGATGAAATTTGCTGAAAAAAATATTAGAGAATTGTATAAAGTCTCAAAGGTGGTAAAAAAAAGGTAGTAGAAAAAAAGGTAGTGGAGATAGTAGGACATGTACAAATTAGGAGTGATAAAATGCTCCTTCTAGCTTGATTGGGCACTGATCCTATTGTCCAAGGTTTGTGTAAGCCTTTGTATTTATATCTCTTCCCTGCACTCTTCCTCCTGTGTATGCTTCTTTACACTGTCTGGTTGAAACCCATGAAGCACCTGTACCTGTACCTGTAAGAAATTCTTATGTGTGGCTCATTCAAACGCTGCTCTTGGATCACGCTCTGGGGAGAGTCTGTCACATGGCCACAGCATTGTTGTACTCTCTCTGCTTTTGAAAGCTGAGGAACATCTTGCATTGCAGAACTAGCTGGGGTGATTTGTACTCTTACAGATGATGCTGCTCTAATTACAGCTAAAGCCAGCCCAGGTTTTGTGTTAGTGGGCACAGCAGCCTCCACGGGTCAGTCTTGACCTAGGCTAGACAGAGTGACACCTCTGGACCTCTAGAAAATGCAAGAAGGCAAGCAAATGGGACTGCAGCTGGCAGAAGTCTCCACACTCTCATGGACAGTATTTGTCCTCTTTATATAAACAGCACCCCCCATCCTTCCCCACCCCAAGTCAGAGCAGATCTTGCCAGACTAAATGGATTTTCAGTAGTAATAAGTATTAACACATGAGTCATAATGCTAAGTCTTATTTCAAATGGCTTGGAAGTTACAAGTGTGTTTTTGGTTTTTTTCTCATGGGGTATTTTGCTTTGTGTTTGGGTTTTTTTTTTGTTTGTTTGTTTGGTTTTTTGGGTGATTTCTTAAAAGAAAATGGATGAGGTGATTTAAAAATAAAATCTCCTTTAATTTACTTTGATTACCGAACTTAAACTGTCATGCAGCTTCACTCTGATAGTTTCTCTTTCCTTTTCCCCATTACAATAGCTTGGCAACTGCAGTGAAATGAACCTAAAGTGACAGCTTGAGACAAGGAGAAAAACTAATATACACTGTGGAGAGTGGGGACCAGCCAAGCAGGTGACGTCACTTGGAGGGGAACTATCTGAGTGTCAGAGCTGTCACAATTCATTCCCCACATATCAAATCTGCTCTACTTTTGTGTGGAGCAGAAGCTTGTTACCTTAGGTACTTGAATCAAATATCCCTTTCATTTGTTTGTATTTACTCAATTGTGTTCTTAGGAGACTAAAACCAGCTATGTCTGTAGACAGCAGTCATCAGCTGGGTTGTGTGTGCTGGGCTGTGTGACCCAGTAATATCAGTGGCTGTCAAATGTTTGATCTTCTTCTAATACGCACTCTTTTTTGCCTCTCCTGGACTGCTAGTCTTTTTGAGCATCCACTCTACTTGTCATCTGAAATAAGAGTACAAAGCCTGTGTCGTGTATACAACAGTCTTTGGTAGTCAGCCACATCTTCTCCTTTAGGCCATTGTCTTTTCAGCCTGACTGAAGCCCCCTGCTACTACGTGCACGAGCAGTAGAAACCCTGCTTCTTCCTTTTTTCTCTTCTGCCTATTTTCCTCTTTTGTTGAGTTCACACAGAACTCAGTGTTAGATGAGTGATAACATGTAGTGAAATGCTTTTAAATATATGGGATTCCAAACATTAAAATAACTCTCCTTTCTTGAATTATCTTTCATCACAGGTTGTCTGAAAGCCCAGAGAATTTAGCAATACAATGTCTGGGTAGGATACTTCTGTGCACTGAGATATAATAAGAACTCATTAGGGACAAGACGCTAAAAGGACAAGGTGGGGGCTGTGGCATCACAACTATGTTAAAAGCTCATACATGGAGTATTGGAAAGTATCAGAGAGGTAATTTCACAGTTACCACTCTCACTCATTGCTGTTCCTTTGAGCTGATGCAGGTGTCCACACTCAGTACTATGCACAAGGGCACAGCTATGTTGGTGTCCTCAAAATTGACAGGTATTGTGTAGCCTCATGAACCTGGGTTTTGTGTCTTGTCCTGTTTCCCTTTTTCTAATACCTTTGTGTGATCTTTTCTGGAGTTGTGAGCAATCCAGAGTCAGTGATTAGTCAGAGGTGGTCCCAGTTGCTTGCAGGGGAAAGGCTGGACCTCCTTGCTTTAACAGTTAATCTAAAGAAGGCTCTGCCTCTCTCTTCTGACCCAGTTCCTTGTTTGCCCACATGAAACCAGAGAAGTCCAGCTATAGTCATGGGCCAGACCTTTTGGACAGTAGACACTAATTATTCCTGTGCCTTAAAGGTTCTTGTTCTGAAAGAAGAACTGTCTCTGGGGCAGATACTCTTTTAAGTCATCTGGCACTAGCTGAGGGTGGGCCACTGTATTTCTGCTACACACGGCCATGTTTATCAGGACAGAGTCTTGATGTGTAAATGGAGCACAGCCTGACTTCTTATGTGGGAGTCTGGCACTTTATTGCCTTGTAGCTGTTTTACACAGTGCCTACTTGCTTGTTAGCAGAGAACAACTCTGTCATATAATCAGGTATCTCACAACTATAATGCTTTTTTACAAATATTAATGTATTTCTTTGCCAGATTTACCCAAGAGTATCCTATTCCCTACTCATATATGCAAGACAATCATCCTCTTCAGTTATGTAAATTTCCAAGTAAACTGGGAGATGTATTGCAAGAATAATAAGATATCAACAAAGAACCAGAATTACACCCAGGCCTGTCCTGGCTTCCACAGTGCAGTGAAGCCTCCTGTAGTAGTAACTCTAGGAAGGAGCTCACAAATTACCACAGCTGCTCTGCCTGTATGATTTACCAAGGAAAGAAGGAAGGAAAAGAAAAGTAGAAGAGCAGTGCCCAATAAAAACTAGTGTTGTTGATAGAGCAGAGGAAGGTTTCATTCAATCATCCATTCATTTATCCTCACTGCCCAGAGTCCCTCACTTCTGGTCAGTACTGCAAGAACTCCGATGCAGATTTTCCCCTGAAGTACCCTCCCCAGAGGTCACTTTTTGCCAACACTTTTCTAATTTCTAAATCAGTTTCAGTTCAACCAAATCTAAATATACTAGAATAAGCTTTTTTTTAAACTACATTAGTGTGAAATGTGTTGCCATTTTGAATTCAATCCTACTGTCATATTTAAGGAACATATGGAAAACAGTCTGTACAGATTAATCTAAGGAGCATTTTAATGTGCCTTTCCTTGATTGAACTGGTTATATTATGGATAGATATTTCCTAACTTGATAAGTGTCGAAACTGCAGGGAAGTGCTTTCAGACAAATTTATTTATTTAGCACAATACAATAATGTATTCTGGATCTTGACTAGAAAGGAGAATGTGACACAGAGACTAACTAGACTGTCATATGCTGGTATGCTTTTAATGTTTTAACTTATGAAAAAAATAGTAAAGTATATATGACCCAAATGCATTGGCAAGATTTCACAGTAATACTCAGGAGAAGAAAGGAAAGAGTTTAAAGGGAGAAGGTAAATGAAGGAGTTGAGAGGTTTGCAAAGATAGACAGCCCAACTCTAAAGAGGAATTATTTAAGAAAAAATTATGTGAAATGACTGCCTCACTTCAATATGGAGCCTGGAATTTCTAGTTTGTTCTTAGTGAAAAACAGCAGTATTTCTTTATAAAGCTTTTAGGATACTTTTTATAAAGCTTTTAGGATACTTTAATACTAGAACAGACTAAGACAAGAATTTGAAAGTTGTCTTTAAAGTTGTCAGCCATGCAGGCAGTATGGCTGTGTTTTGTGTAAAGCCATGGCTCTGCTGCCTGCCTTAATTCAGGCCCTACGGATGCTTCCTGTTACCAGGAGCACTCTATGATTTATGCCCATGGATATGTAAAGCATGCCAACGCTGGAAGAATGAACAAATTAAAAGACAGCCTGGAGCAACAAGTAACTTGAACTATCTTGACAATTTAAAAAAAAAAACAGTGAAGGAAAGTTAAAGTGCAATTCTTATCTATTGAATAAGCCTGGGAAAGATAATAAATTTATAAATTCTTAAATTCTAGGTGGAACTCTTAGAAAAACAGATAAGGAAAACACACAGTATACAAATCTGGGGAATCCCAGAGGGTTAAGAAGGTAAGAAGTTACCATATATCCTACATTAAGCTACAATGAACAGCTCACTGTGCTGAGCTTATCATGTTGCTGTGAAAAGGGCATCATAGGAGACCAGCAACTGCAGAACTGCTCTCCTAAAGTTAATGGACTTGGGGGTTAAGGGAAGAGGATTTTTTTCTGCACAAAGCATCACGGACATTTATTTTAATAAGTGGCAAATTTTGATTTTTTTTCCCCACTGCTGGGCTCTGCACTCAGAAAAATTGTGCTTGTCAGTGCCCAGAACACATGCTTTCCAAGGAAATAAGTGCTATCAGTTAGTGTAGTCTGGCTAAGTTGTGAGTCAAATAGCCCTGGAAAATGTACTTATTCTAGGAGTAGTGGAAGGCAAAATGTATGTGTATGAGAGAGGGAAAGAGAAAATTCTTCAGTTGAAGACTGAATAGCTGTATACAAACTGTGATTTCAATGGACTTTATTGTACTTTTACATTTCAGTTGGTGTCATGTTGTAAATAGTAACTGAATTTCATAAACAAATGGCCCTCCTGAAGCAGGCTACAATGGTAAAGTGAAGGGTATGGACCTCTTTTTAGGATGTGAGGAAATCTATTTCAAATTCTGTCATTAGTTTAGTTTCTTTCCCTGCCCTCTATTTTTAATAAAATTTATAACCCAGCAGCCTTAAATTTCTATTTAATTCAGTTTTGGAGGGGTTTTATTTGAAAGTGTACATTGATATTTGAAAGTATGTTCCAGGCTGGGTGGTGTGGTGGTGTTCTATTTTCTAATTTATGTGACACTCATTGAGTTGCTGCGTTTGGCCAGGTATAGTTCATTTTTGCATGCATGCTGATTGATTCAGTGGCATTGTACAATAAAAATTTTGAGTTTAAGCATAGGCAGTTTGCTCTAATTTGATAGTGGTTGAGAAATATGAATCACGATTTATATAACAATAAACATGGGGAGTGACAGTGGAAATTATAGCAGTGCTGATCTAACCTGTACTCCTGATAGCATCCATATCCAGACCATTATTTGCTTCTTTCTTTTTCCCTTGCTATCCTAAACTGTTCCACTTGCCTGCTACTTGGATACTTTCCTCTGTTTGGATGTTTGTCTCTTTGGTTCTGTGTTGTGAAAATGTCCCCCAATGCTCTCAGCTTACAGGTTTTACTCAACATATATTTAAAATATACTATTACCCTGTCTCATGCTATAGAAAGGAAATCCCATGCACATTTGAAAAGCTGTCTTTAAGACTTCAAAAATCTGCTTTAAAACTTTCCTTTGCAAAGGGGCCTGAAAAAAGTAGACCTTTGGGTCACTAATGAACTGATGTCAGTGATGCTGCTGATGAACATTGTCATGTCATAATTCTCCATAAGTCTATACCCTTACATTGCCTTTTGTTTGGTTCTCAGACTGAAGGACATTTAATCAGGAGTCATCTTTTTGATCTAGGTTTGTGCAACCATTATCACAAAAAAATCCTGGTCTGCAACAAACACTCCTGGGCTATATGATAATAAAAATAAACTAACAATTGTAAGCATAGCCTTACTGTGGGGCAAACTGTCAGTTATTACAATATTACTTCTAATTTCTTTATGATGGGATCAGTAAAATTCAAGAAATTCCTAAATTTTGTTTGATGAAGAATAGAAAGATATCAGTCATCTTCTGCAGCATGTGTCTGCCAAGTCACCAGTTTTTTGCTACTGTTTTTCTCCCATAGAGTTAGTAGTCCAAATCAGTGCCACATATTCCTAAATAGGGACATCTGTAATGGGCTTCTTGTCCTTTACATGCCCCCTGCCCAGATTCCATCATCACTCTTCTTCTTTCTGTGTTTTTAAATGATTGCATTTCTCATATTAGGCAAATCCTGTCCCTTACCTGGATGATGTCATTAATCTTCTTTTACACCATGATATATTACTAAGTGACATACTGCATTGTATATGTATTGTTACTCTACTCACATGCTTATTGAAGACATTGCTGGCATGTGGAATACAAACATCAAGTCAGCTGTGAAAAAGTTCTTTTTAAAAATCATGAAAAGTGAGTGTGCCAGCAGGACAGACTGCCCTTTTTACTGTAGATTGTGACATAAAGGGATGAATTTTAAGAGAACCAGAAACACTTGCCAGGGCTATGCTGATCAAATTGTTTGTGTTTGATGCTTTATATTCCAGCCTGAGAAGTCTTTGTGGTAGGAATGTAACCTTTTTTTGGCTCATTTTCTAGTACTGATTGTAAAATTACAAGTTTATTCATTGCAAAATGTTGATTCTTTGTCCACCTTGGTGTTAAACTGACAGTTTTAAAAGGCCTGTTCTTGTTTATTGTTTAGGAAGCATAAAAATATCTTGACTGGTTCTCTGTGTAGCAAAACTCCTTTTCGTAACTAATAGAAGGTTGCAAGCAAAAATAACAGCCATAATATTGGGGACAAATTTTGGTATAAAGCATGAGGCATATTATAAAATATTCAATTCAGTTGAATTTTGCATGGTGCCAGCCAGATATTAGTATCTCCTGGATGAGCCATGACATGTCACTCAAAAAAATGAGGAGCAGCACTCACTTTTTGTCATTCAGATAGCAAAGAATTTCATAAATTGAAATGCTCTTTGCAAGTGTGCAATCTAGCCTCCTAGCACTGGCTTGGAGACCATATTCTAAACAGCTATGTCCAGCCAGCATTAGGCAGCATAATGTAGTCATAAATCCTCTTTCCAGTGATGTTTTACACCACCTTTGGCTCTCTGTCATGCTACATTTTTGCATAGGATTAAGGTATCCCTGAACCTTAGGGAACATCCATGCCATACCAGTCCTCCTTTGGAGCCTGTAATTTGAGAACTAGTAAGATGCTAATTAAGGATTGAAGTATATAAATAGTTGGTAGAGAAGATAATAATGGGGACATAATGCTTTTATCTTTAGTTTTCCTCTACTGGATTGTGCTTTCACAAACTTTTAGCCCACAACTGGCTCAGTTTTTAAACTATTGCTTATGTTTTATCTTTGTTAGAGCCAAATACTATGTTAAGTAACTTGAAGACAACTGAAATGGAAAGCTCCTGTTCTGGAGGATTTTTTGTTTTTGTTTGTTTGAGAGATGAAAAGAAGTCAGTGCAGTGTAATGATGTTCTGGTGGACAATAAGTGAAAATATTGTCATTGCTTTGGAGAACAATAGAGTTTGTCTCATTCAAAATATGTCTTTCATGTACTGAAATTCCATTTGTTAAAGCTCTAAAAATGTCTTTCATTCCTTTCTTATTACCTATTACATTGTAAAATAAATTTGTTATGTATTGTTTATTTTAATGAATATTTAAGTGGATTCCCTAATTATATTAATATAAATATTTTAATATAATTTCTGAATATTAAATAATGGACAACAATATTCACTGTGCTTAGAAAATGTTAAATGTAGTAGCACTTGCAGACATTAAGCCATCAGTGCTATTTGAGATGTTTCAAAACCATGCCCCCTTTAGAAGACAGGCAGCACTAAACATTCCTTCCATAGCAACTATATTCATAGCAGCAAGCTACCAGAGTCAGTCAAACTTAATAGCCTGTCAGACATTCCGTGCTGCTGATAGGTTGTTGGGGTTTCCACTGTCAGATTTTTTTCTGAAGTTACAATCCAGGATAGGTGAGTTGCAATTTTTTTTACTAGTGTGAGGTTTTTGATCAATACTACAGTTTCTCTAAAGAGGGACCTGTGGGTAGTAGTGCCATATTTTACTTTAAATTGCTGTGATGTAAATTTGGGGTTCTTTCCTATACAGACTGACAAAAGACTTTAAAAAAAAAATTTCTTCCCTGCCTCAACTATGTACTGTCAGTTAGGAAGTCCAGAGTTCTGTATTGATGTTTGAGACTCCTCGTTTGTCTTCTGTGATGGGATCAGGCTGGAATGTATAACATGTCAGTGAAGCAGCATGGCTGGTGGCATCATGCATGACAGAGAAGGCCTGATCCCAAGCAAGCATTCTCTGAAGTGTAACACTCAAAAGACCAAACCTTGTTCATGTCTAAAATGTAATTTTTAATGTGTTTTGATAAATATTGCCAGGAATTTTTATTTTAAGCTCATAGAAATCTCTATTAAAGAAAAATCATACTCAAAACAGTTCATGATAATACAATTTTCTTCATTTCTTTGAGGCCTTTTTTGAGAAATATAAAAATGTCAAGGAGTGGCATGAAACTACAATATAAAGGCTTCAAATTAAAAATTCAGTTTTGTCTTTCCCTATCAATATTTCCAAAGGAAGAAAGAAAAACTCCCAAATTCTAATTTTCAAACTGTAAGTCTGGTGTTACACAGCAAAGATGTGAAAGCTTTTGTTTACTGCGCTTTTACAGTCATGGCACTGCAGTCTAAATGAGCCTTTTATTCATGTTACTATAGCATGTAATTCAAGTACCTGACTTTAACTTGTGAAGGATACCATTGGTTTCAAGGAACCACTGAGGCCACGAGTACACGAAAAAGTTAGTGTGAGATAAGCCAGAGTGCTCATTTGCTTTGTCCTACTGTGTGTAACACTGCCTCTCTGTGCACTCTCACTTCATTCTAACTGTGTGCTACTTCACTTCTAACAAGGGGCAATATTTTCTGCTCCCTTATATATATAAACATCTTCACGTCAGAGATATGTGCTTCCCTCGCCAGATTCCTCTCCTAATTGAAATAACTTACATGACCTTGTGTCTGGCTAGTTTCTCACATCTAAAGCAGTACCTAGTGATGTACTTGTAACTGGTGAGATTAGCATGATATATTTTAGAAAATAATAAGTTCTATGACAACTGTTGCTGTCTGGTGCAGAATCTCCTAAAGCCCTTTTTTTTTTTTTTTTTTTGGAAATAGATGTCTCTGAAGATTTATATGTCTTTATGTTAATTAATTACTTTTCCTCTTCCATTTAAACTGATGTTCTCAGTTAGGTAACAGACTGAAACATTCTAAATGAAGGGTGCAAATCACAGAATTATGAATTAATGTAACCAAAGATGAGGAAAAAGAGGCCCAAATACTGTCAGACCAGTCTTCCATTATTGAATTTGAAGTGATAGTGAATGTAAATTGGGTAATGAAACTCAAATTATGTAGACCCAAAAGAGACTAGGTCCATAATAGTGGAGTATAGGAATTTCATTTCCTTCTAAGCTTAATACAGTAAAATCCCATGGTGTTATATACAGGTAGTTTAGTTGTACTAGATGAGGTATTTTCTTTGAGGGCATAAATTGGTCATGATTTTAGTTAGGTTTGTGACCTTAAGGATGATTCTTACTGCTGGTAAGCTTGTTTGCTTGGTTTTTTTGTTGTTACTTTGCACATTGCTATAGAGAAGTACAAATTTTGCAAGAAGAATTAAACTGTCTTGCTTAATCTTTTACTTCTAAAATATTGCTATTCTAATTTCAAAAATTTCTATTATTTCCTCATGCAGGAAAAAACATTGTAACTTTCACTCTTCATTTTTTCAAAGCAATGATAATAAAGATAATAATTCTGTTTTCTGCTAACACAAAGGTAAAGATTGGAACTTCTCATTAGAGTCTATGCAGAATGTAAAGGTTTATACTTCACCACAGAGAGAGGGTATATCACCAGAATATCCCTCTTCTGTTCACTCTAGGGAAAGAAAAACTTCTCTTTTTTTGTATTTTAGGATAGTCCTATTTTAAGAACTAGTCCATGGAGCAAGAGTTTAATGTCATTGCTTCAACTGCAATGCAAAGGGAAACTGGAACATGAAAATAAGCACAATCAAAGAAATAATATTGGCATTTGAGTGTTTTGGAGTTAATTTTCAACAAATCTTGTATAAAAGTAAGTAGTATTCACAAAAATAAGCAATAACTCAATGACGAGAAAAAGCCCAACTGTATTTCCTGCTTTGCTGGGGCCTGTGCCATAGCCTAGTTATTGAAAAAGCAAAACTGTCCCTGAAGTGAACCTTGAGAAGCAGTACAAGAGAGCAGTGCTGTGACCTGGTGTATTATATGACCATCTTTCTCCTCAAGCCCTCTTGGAGGTTTGTAGTGTGCAATAGAAGGGAGGTTTTTTCAGGGATTGGCTGTAAGAGTTCTGGTTATCTAATATACATGCTTGATTGTGGAGATGAGATAACACCTGTCTGACTGCAAACACTGGGTCTTGTGAAGGACTCCAGTGTTGCTTTGTGAGCTGAGAGAGCCACTCTTCTGAAAGGGGCTCTGAAGCAAAAAAGAATGTGTGAAACCACTTCACTTGTAACAACCTACAAATCTCTTTTTACAAAAGTCAGAAAATAATCCCAAAAAATAGGCCCTACTTCCCATTTTCCTCCCTTAAGGAGAAGTTGGTAATTTTTTCAGTCTGCACAGTGAGTAAGTTGCTGTTATTCCTGGTGCTGTCAGTCTGGAACCATTCTCTGTTTATCTATATTTGGAGGACTCCAAATATATCTCTTAGAAAAGTTGTGTCCATTGTCAGTTCAGAGAGCCAAGTTACTATGCGTACCAGTGATCCCAGAAACAAAACTGAATTGTTGTTATATTTGGTCACCGACATCTGCACAACTCACATTATTAAAATCAGGCCAATATTTCATATTGTGCACCAAATCAGCCCTTTTACTTTTGAAATAAAGCAGTTGATTTTAAAAAATACTTCTAACAATATAGATTTATGCTCACCTAAAGATCTCAGTTCCCTGATGAAATTTCTCCAAATACATATATAAAGATTCTTCAGAGAGTAGAAAAGAGGTAAGAAATCCCTCCAGAGCAAACAATGAAGCCTCTTCATTTCAGAAACTGTTTCTCTTTCCAATGGCAATGGGGATTTGATGGACCTGGCAGTCCTAATTCCCAAGCCAAATTCCTCTTACAGACAAAGCCCTGCTGGCTAAGCCATTCTTTCATATGCAACAAGCTCCAATACTGCTTCTGATCCAAAGCTGGCAGTTTGACACAAGAAGAGAAGTGATTTCTCAGGTGAATATATTGCAAACCATGTCTCATCTCTAAACATCTAGAGTTTTTTTTTTCTCACATGCTGAACAAGGGGAGTAACATGGGTCCCTGTGGTATATTCTCTGTTCAAGGGAACAATGACTCATCATTATCTAGTGAGTTTTCGCAGGGAACAGGAATGGAGCCACTCAAGAGCTATTCTCTGTAGCTGGTAACTACAAATATCTCAAAAAAGTATCAGATTTGGATGTCTCTTTCCTTTTGATCCATAGCTGGGTTGCATACCCTGGATGGTAACATGACTTGTCAGGCTGCCAGAAATGTAAAGCCTCTAAGTTGTTGGAGTGCCATGTTTTTTTAGTGAATTTTCTGGGGGAAAAAGCGGTTTATTACTTTGTAGCTATCAAGGAAATCATCACATACAGCTGTTTTTGTTTCTTGGCTCAGTGTTTATCTGCACTGATAGAGAGAATTTATATCTAGCAGAAGCCATGTACCTCATCAGCTTTTACTAAGCATCTGTTGGTAACGCACTGATTTTAAGCTAATAACTGATACTATGTAATGCTGTCATAATAGAGCAGTCAAAATTCAGGCAAACTGTATTTGCCCTACAAGATGCTATTTGTTTCTGTAAGAAAGCACAGTTTTGAAATTACATCTGAGCAATCTGATTTCAAATTCTTCATAGCAATCACAAACCAATTCAGCTTTCAATGAGTGGAGGCAAGTGGGATATAAGAAGGTGTTATTTTTCACAAACTATCCTGCCATTGGGATTTTTCAGACATTATTATGGAGAAATGTTAATGGTCTAATGTTAATGTTTACATACAACTTCTCCCTGGATGTATTCTAGGCATTCTCCAGCAATTAATGGCCTGTTCCATCCACACATGGATCTCCAGCACAGGGCACATGATAATTCATGATTTTCCCAACAAGGTCCTAATTTCACTCTGTAGAAGTACAAAAGCAATTGGGGAACTATTTTAAATTTTAATGAAGAGACATGTTCTTCTTTCTAGGAGTTGGTCTACTTCTCTACTTCTATGTGGTGGTAAGTGGGAAAAGTTTCATCTTCTATTATACTACTGTCATCCTCAGAAGGTTCATAAGCTTCAGCTGCTCCCATATGGCACAACCACTCTTAAGTTTCTCAAGGAATTCTCTGCAGTTGATCTCCAGAGGTAGTTTGTTATTGGCTCTAGTTTTTGTGGATGGCCTGTGGTTTACTACAGTGGCATCTTGCACTCAATAAAATTACATTCCATGCAGTTCTTCCAGATTGATAGGTACAGCTTACACAAAGATCATGTGTGACCACAGGACCTCATACCTGATGTTATGATCTTTGCCACACAGCCTGTATATGTGTTCTGGAGTGCTGGTTCATTAACAGTGACATGACAGGAAAATTATGGGTTTTTTGGTCAATGTTGTGAGCGTGGTTCTTAGACTGAAAATATGAAAGATAGTGAATAGCAATTGAGGCTAATAATGTGAATAATTTTGAAGCTTGTGCAGGGCATAAATAATTAATCTTACAGTTTTTGATAGCATCTGTTTACTGTGTCACAGAAAGGAGTTACTTGCTCATAACGAGCACCTCATGGCTTACTAAAATTTTGTTTTGTCTCACACATCAGGTACCATAAAACTCAAAGTCAACACCATGCAACTGAACTGGGCACCTCTACACCTCTTTTCTTCTTCTTGTTATTCTTCTTCTTATTATTATTTCCTGAGGGAACACTCAATGGTAAAAAGACAACTAATATGTCAAATGTGACAGCAAATTGATTTGTCATGTCAAGCTAATTTAAACCAAATTTCCAACTACAATATTCATGTAACTTTGCACACATCTTTATACCTAAATCATAATAATCTCAGGAACATTGGTAAACTGTGCATTAGGTTACATATTCATTGAGGCTGAGTTCCCTATTCTGTGCAATTCAGCACAAGCAAAGATCAACACTAAGAATTTACTTGCAACATTTTCTGAAAACTAAAAAGTTAAAATCTTTGGAAAGCCCATAGAAGTGGACACGTACGTGATACAAACTAATATCCAATAAGTTGTGTCAAGATCCAGATATTAGTTACTTCTGGAACCTGAGCATATAATTTGAAAAAACATTACATTTTCTGCATGTACATATTCCCTACCCATGACCACACAATACTGGAAAAAATGTATCTGCTATGTTTCAAAGCAGAGCTGTATCTATTTCCTGATTTTATCCATAGTTGCATCCTAATACAAATATCTATTCTATTTTGATTTCATACCTCCAGGCAAATGCATTTAACTGTAGTGCACTGGCTGAGAGATCTGTTTCACATTCTGTACTAGGATATAAGGTTTTTAAGAACATACAAAGTGTTCACTTGTGGATTCTATCATGGCAGTGTGCCTGGGAGCAGCATCGCAACCTCTCCAGAGCAAACTTAAATGATTTAGTGCAAAATTTAGACTATAGCACAAATGAAAACTAGGAGAAAAATGTCAATAAAATTGCAAGGGAGAAGTAAAGACTCTTCTAGCACCTTGAAACATTAGCAATTTTATTCAGAAGAAATTGCAGTATATTCACACTTCCGCTGCATGAAAGGTCATGAATCTGCCTTCTGCACTCAGTTGAGCTATTATATTAAATAAGAAAATTCACCCTGGCTGCAGCTGTACTTATGTACATCCCTGTATGCTTCCCAAGGGAATATTGGAAGAGTGGATGGCTGCAATATATTCTCTCTCACCCATGTACTCTTGCTAATCACAGCCCTTTTTTGCAAGAAAAGAGACAAACAAACAAAATTATACTGTTAAGTAACATCAGAAGTATTTTGAGAACATCAAAAGTAAAGCCAAACTCTGCTGAAATTGCAATTACGTGTTCCCTTCAACTGGGATGCCCATATTTATGGGCAGTCATACCTGGAGAGGGATCCAGGCCCTAATACTCCAACTCAATGCGCGTGATGTTTCTCTGGCATGCCTCTGTTGATGCCCATCTGCTGGAGTGGCATTGTGCCACTTGCAAAGTAATAACACAAATTCAGCTGAAGATACTTGCCAGGCACAAACGGGTTTGTAAACTGAGCCTTTAAAACACAGTGCTGTAAAAGATCTTTTCCTCCAAGATCCCTTTGGGAAAACGCACCATGTTATTCCTATATGGATGGGTTTCAGTACTCAATGTCGTGTCTTTTCATATCAAGTATAGGATACACACAATGGTATCCCAAAATAAACAGCATTTGTTCTAGGAGGCTGGTGAGACTGAAGTGAAATTATACAATCTCAGCAGTAAAGAAGATGATATTCAAAGCAATAATATCAACAACAAGAATAACAATGATAATGGTAGTAGCATTACAACTGCATTGCTAGCTGCTCTTGGAGACAGAATAGCTAAGGAGTTAAAAACCTGGTATTCATTACTCATTCTCAGTTGGTCTTCTGTTTATTGAATTTTCACTGTAATGAATCTTATATTGTAATAAGGAAAAACTCAGTAATTTTTAGCCAAAGCAACAGCAACAGGCTGAAGTTGAAAGTCATCTCTGGAGTTTGTCCAGTCCTTTGTTCAAAGGTTACTCATCTAGAGCCAGTTGCTAAGGGCTGTCTTAAGCTGGGAGTTGAGTATCTCTAAGGATGGAAACTTCACAGCCTCTCTGATCAACTTGCTTCAGTGTTTGACTATCATCACAGTAAAAAGGTAGGGTTTTATGTTTAAATGAAATTTCCTGTATTCCACTTTGTGTCCTCTTGTCCTTCCACCAAATACCATTGGCCTAATTTACTTTTTGCTCTCTCTTAAGGTACTTATACACACTGATGAGACAATGAACATTCATCTCTCTCAGCCTCTCCTTATAAAGATGCTTCAGTGCCTTAATTACCTCCTTGGCCTGTTACTGGATGAGCCTCAGTAAGTCTGTATCTTTCCTTCTTTCTTTTCCTCGCAGGAAAAAATTAGAGAAGCCAAAGCTCAGTTTGAATGTAATTTGGCAACTTTTGTAAAGGATAAAATGTTTTTATAAATATATTAACAGCAAAAGGAAGGGTAAGTCCCACCTTTGTTCTCCACTGGCTCTGGGAGGGAACTTAGTAACTGCAGATGAGGAGAAAGTGGAAGTGCTTAATGCCTTCTTTGCCTCAGTCTTTAGTGGGAAGACGGCTTGTCCTCAGCTGTCCTCCTGGGCTGGAAGATGGTGTCAGGGAGCAGAATGGTCCCCCTGTTATCCAGGAGGAGGCAGGCAGAGAATTGCTGAGCTGTTTGGATGTTCATACATCTATGGGATGAGATGGGATCCACCCCAGGGTGATGAAGGAGCTGGCAGATGAGCTTGTGAAGCCGCTCTCCATCATTTACCAACAGTCCTGGCTCACTGGTGAGGTTTCAGATGACTGGAAGCTGGCCAATGTGACACCCATTCACAAAAAGGGTGAGAAGGAGGATCCTGGTTAGGCCAGTTATTCTGACCTCAGTACCCAGTAAGGTAATGGAACAGTTTATATTGAGTGTCATCACACAGCACTTACAGGATGGCCAGTGTATCAGTCCCAGCCAGCAGGGGTTTAGGAGGGGTAGGTCGTGTTTGACCAACCTGATCTCCTTTTATGACCAGGTGACCTGCCTGGTGGATGCAGGAAAGGCTGTGGGTGTTGTTTATTTGGACTTCAGCGAGGCCTTTGGCACCGTCTCCCACAGCACACTCCTGGAAAAGCTGCAGCCCATGGCTGGGACAGGAGCTCTGTGCTGGGTTAGGAACTGGCTGGAGGGCCGGCCCAGAGAGTGGTGGTGAATGGTCTGCATCCAGATGGGGACACTCACCAGTGGTGTCCCTCTGGGGTCTGTGCTGGGGCCAATTCTGTTTAATAACTCTGTTGATGACATGGATGAGGGGATTGAGTCTTTCATCAGTAAGTTTGTGGACAACATTTAGCTGGGATCATGTATCCATCTGTTGGGAGGTAGGAGAGCTCTGCAGAGAGACCTGGAACAGTTGAATGGATGGGCAGAGTCCAGTAAGATGAGGTTTAATAAGTCCAAGTGCTGACTCCTGGATTTTGGCCACAATAACCCCCTGCAGCATTATAGGCTGGGGACGGTGTGGCTGGACAGTGCCCAGGCAGGAAGGGCCCTGGGGGTGCTGGTCAACAGCAGCTGAACACAAGCCAGCACTGAGCCCTGATGGCCAAGAAGGCCAAGGGCATCCTGGCCTGTGTCAGGAATGGTGTGGCCAGCAGGAGCAGGGAGGTCATTCTGCCCCTGTACCTGGCACTGGTGAGGCCACACCTTGAGTGCTGTGTCCAGTTCTGGCCCCTCAGTTTGGGAAGGACCTTGAGACAGAGGAGGCAACGAGGCTGGAGAGGGGCTTGGAACACAAACCCTGTGAGGAGTGGCTGAGGAGCTGGGGTATTTGGCCTGGAGAAAAGGAGCCTCAGAGGTGACTTTATCATTCTCTACAACCTCCTGAAAGGTGGCTGTAGTCAGGTGGGAATCGGTCCCTTTCTCCAGGCAGCAACTGACAGAGAGGACGCAGTCTTAAGCTGCACCAAGGGAAATACAGGTTGTATATTAGGAAAAATTTTTTTACTGAAAGAGCAGTAAAGTACTGGAATGATATGCCTGGGGAGATGGTGGAATCACCATCCCTGGATGGGTTTAAAAAAAGATTGGATGTGGCATTGGGTGCTATGGTTTTGTTGAGGTGTTAGGGCATGGGCTGGACTTGGTGATTTTGAAGATCTCTTCCAACCTAGTGATTTTGTGATTCTTGACCAGGAATAACCAGGAATTGACCCAGCAGGCCAGATGTTTCCCACCAGAGCTGTGCAGAAGTAAAAAATCACCTCTCTCAACATCCTGGCAACACTATTTCAACTTATAACTGGAAATATAATAGATTATGAAATAGTAAAATATTATCACAGTTCAAAAATACTATCAAGTCCAAGATTATGAGAGAGTCTACAATCTTACCTTCAGCTTTAGGGTATAGCTATTTTTCTCAGAATTTATTTTAAAATATCATCCAGAAGGTATCTTCTAAAGCATGTCAGGCATCGGAACACGGTGCCAAAAAAAGTGGTTGAGTTGCTATTCCAGGAGGCATTTAAAAGATGTGTAGAAGTTACTCCTTGGGACATCATTTGGTGATGGATGTGGCAGCACCAGGTTAATGGCTGGATTTGATGAGGTCTCTTCCAAACAAAACAATTCTATCATTCTAAGTTACATTGCAGTATTCACTATTTTAGATTTAAAACAAGTATTATATGTGTTGAGAAGTTTATATTAAATATATATAATATTATAAATATAAACATGTCAAATGTTACAAAAATGAAAGTGAGTGCTTTAACTACTAGATAACCAGCTGGTTATCTAACTTGCAGATTTTTACATATAGTCACACACTTTGCCCTTCCTTCCTGTGGTTAATTGTTCCTCCTGTAAAGTTAAAGGTAACTAGTATAAAACAGGGCGGGGAAAAAAAGAGGCAGAAGCTGGTTTCTCTCTAGTGCAGAATGTATAACTGCTAAAGACAATGACACATAAGAAGTTTCATTTTTTTCAAGATCAAATCCTGTATGCCACAATCCGATATTTCTCAATCGTCCTTATTGGTTGTGACTGTAATATTCTTTCATTCCATATGAACTTCAGACTCTCAAAACAAACTCAGTGAGGCACAGAAGGCTACAATGAAATGGGTTGTGCATCATTAGATGATGGGTTGAGAGTCTGAACATTCTTTTGTAGTCATTTGTGATCTACCGCTGTGGTTTCAAGATTGAGAATGTTATCCTGTCAATAAGTCTTCTCCAAAGCTAAGTTTTTGCAAGCTGGTACACAATGTAAAAACTTTTATTTTGCCTACATTAAATGAAAATTAAATACAAATGTGTATTTAAACCTTGGTAGCCATGGATAGTGAAGAGGGTGGTATAACTTCATATTTGTGTATGCATCTTCCTCACTAAAATTCAAACCACCAAGAATTTGGGAACTTGCACACTTGACTTTTTCTTCATAAAGATATTTCATGTTTTGAGAGATGACACAGATATGCATATCTTCCCTGGATAACTTTTAATGAAGTTTATATCCTTCTTGGTTCTTTCAGATAGTGAGAAGCAAAAGCAAATTTCAAGTTTTTCTACAGTTTTGGTGTCATAAATACTGTTGTTTTTTCATGGCTTCATCACACAAAATCTAGAACAAAACCCCATTCATGTTAAATTAAAACACTGAGCAGGGCTTGCGAGGAGGAGTCACTCACCATATACAATAACTGTCTCTCCAGAGATGGAGAAGGCATGACCCTTGCATTCTTTGTGGGGAACTGGATATAGACCCTTGATCCAGTGACCATGAAAGCAAGCTATTGAACACATTTCTAATAATGGCAACTTTAGCAAATGAAAAAAATTGTTTTCAAAAAAGAAGTACAGAAAAAAATAACAAAATCATTTGTTCTGTATGTAATAATTGATGAAATGCCAAGATTTTCTTGGATACTACATTTATTTAATTAAAGGTAAGAAGATGAATTTGAAGTAAATGATATGCAAAGGATGGGTTTTGAAACACTTCTTGGACCTGCAGACTTGGTCTAACCCAGCTGACAGCACACATTCCTTTGTCTAACTTGAGTAAAAAGGTATTATTTGTATATCCTACAGCCTATCTAGAAGAAAATTTAGAAAGAGGATTGTCAAGAGTTCTGATTAATTCAAACTACCTTGTCAAATCCTTAACAGTTTGGCAATGGTCCAAAACAAGGAGTTCTGCAAAGTTCTTACTAGTACTGAAAATGGAGGAAAGGCATTAACAGAGGGAGGAAATTAGTCTGGGGTAAAAGAAGGGGGGTGTTGGTAGTGATGGAAAGGTTAAAAGAAAGGGGAAAATGTGATGGAAAATTATTTTGTTTAAAAGCTGGCATTTGGTATTTTCAAAGGGCAAAATGTATTTTTTGTTTTATGACAAATGAATGTAAAAATGTGCATGCCTTGTGGCCTAGAGGACAAAACAGTAGGATCAATGTTCTTTTTGTACTCTATGAAGCTTGAGATTAAAGTCCCCACTGATAAACTGAACATTCTTTAAAAGTGACCAGAAGCAAACAGTGTCTGTTTGCTGCTACTTTATTAGAAAGATACCACTGAGAATAGCTAAGAATACTATTTGATCTTAAACAGGTTGACCAAATTATTGCAGTTGGCTCGAGTACATGAGATGCCTTCTGCAAATTATTGTTTCTGGTTATAAACCTTTATAATATCTCAGAATGAATTATGTATGTATTTCATGTTTTCTTTTCTTTTATCAGCCTTGATGTTCTCATTTCAAGTTTCACCCTAGCCTCCTAATAATGCAATATTGAGGCCATTCAGACACTAATTATGCCTCCATGGCTTTCTTGAAATGACTAAATCAGCATCAGTTCTATAATTATCATGAGTAAGTTTGTATCTGTGCCTCACACCACATGAAAAGCACAACTTTAAATGATTTATGAATATATGCATCTGTAACATTGAATGCGCACTTTCTAATACTATACATACAAGAGACATAGAGATACTTCAAACATATGTTCACCTGTGTGTATGTTCTCAGCTTCACTGAACTCGGCTGGGTATCTTATACAAACACAGCCTGATTGTATACAAATTATTGCATTGTTGTTTTCTTAATAGATGTGTATGTGAAATACCAACAAAATGTTTACATTTAAGCATCCTGACTATTTAGATAGAACAAAATATAAACAAGTGTTCATCAAGACTAGTGTTCAGACTTGATAATTTTATAATTTTCTTTATGTTTATATAAAGTCTAACAAGAATGACTGGCAGGACAGAAAGAATTATACATATACAAATGCAATTCCTTTATATTTTCATTGTTCTCCTTTTAAATTATTGATGTTGCCAGTAGTCATTTGTCAAGAAATCAAGATATATATACTGTAGTGTTACATTTCTGTACATTTGTAAACTGTGCCTCATAATGCTTATATTTCAAGTAAAAGCAAAAATAAAAGAATACTGTAAAATAAATAATATTCCTAAATTCTTAATAACAAAGTTGTGAAGAATAATAAACATACAACTTAAAAATAATACATAAAGATAGCTTATAGACAGCTTTGAGTCACTTATACTCTGCAGAATCACCTGTGCATTTGGGAGCTGATAAAGATAAGTAGACCTACACAACACAGCATCTTGTGATGTGGCACAGAACCCCATAGCCCACTTTGGTCTCTGATAACAACTTATTTCTGAATTTCTCTCCTCCTTTCCTTTCCTCTCCTTCAATACAGATTCTTTGTTTTGTATGAAAAGTTGTGCTGATCACTGGTATTTTATGACCTACATTATTACCCTCTAGGTAGCAGAATGATAGTGCCAAACTAATTATTGCATTGTCTAATTTTAAATCCAGGTCTAGCGAGATTAACAACTTGCACATTAATTCTGAGCATCAACTGTGCACCTAACATAATGCAATTTTAAATGAAAGAAGTCTGCTCTGAAAAATTTTATATACTTTAATCTGGATCATCAGCTAATGTAAATTACTACAGCACCATTAACTTCAATGGAATTATGCCAGTCTTCCCAACTGGATGATTTGGTCTTTTTTTTTTTTTTAATTTTTTTTTTTTAATTTTTTTTTTTTTTTTATTTCAGGAAATGTTTCTGGTTTGAGCCATGTGAATGTCAGAGGAGAAAACACTGATTTCACTTATAAATGTAAGATCTCATCTACGTAAGCCCAGAACGTGTCTGTTAAACTCAGTGGATTAATTCCAGATTTTCATCCCTGTAAATGAGATCAGAATTGGCTTGGAATGTGCTTTTGGTTCCTTGACATCCTCCTCCCCCAATACAAACACTCTCAGTATAGAGAAAGATTTTTCAGTTCTTCCTAATTAAAATTTAAAAGATTAAAAAAAAAGGTAGAAAAAGAAGGACATTCACAGTCATGGAAAGTGTGAAAACTGCTTTGTAGATAGGTAGAAAACCAGACTTGGCAATGTGTCCTTACTTGCTGTTTCATCCTGCTAATTTTTGTGAAGAAACTTATGTGTTGGAAAAACATAGAAGCTCCCTGTATCTGAATGCTGTCAACAGTCAGGCAAATTTGGATCTAAAATGTAGTTTCGGATCCTAAAAAAAAAAAATAATTTCATGTACTGAAAAGAGAAACAGTCCTGTATAAGTACTGAACCATGCCAATCTAGCCAGAAAATTAAGTAATTGTGTAACCCAGTGGGTATAAAGTTTCATTTCATTAGAAAGCTGCTGAATTGAAGAGTCTTAGACTATTTAACTACCCTTCCAGCTGCATGGAAAGAAAAAATGTCATAAACAATCTCCTCCCCATATATTTGCCATAATAACTGGCAAAACCCATATAATAAAAACAATTAGTTTGGCATATTATATCCCCAGATTCAGAATCCTACACACCCAAGGTTGTGGTACTAATGGCATCCTCTGCATGGCTGCTGTAGGCTGTGTTGACCCCCATGATAATATTCTGAGGTACTTTAACTCATGTTTAATTCTGATTAAGTTGTGCAATTGTATCAGTTTAAGGTCAAGGTCTTGAATAAATTCTTTTGTGAGAACTACTAGCAGGTCTTTTAAAATTAAAAAGACTCATGTGTCTAATGGTCTTATGAGAACAGAATTACAAACGATGATCTTTAAAATAAATTGTAATTTTATGGATACTTATTAAGAGAATTTATTGTATTGGTAATTTGCTATAAGCACTGCTGACAGTTTAGTGACTTGTAACAGAAGAAAGGAATGCAGCATCTACTAATTTTTGTCCTTGCTTTTGATATTGTTGATTTGAAATGGGGAGAAGGTTTTTAAAGGATTTTTAAGGTTTGTGATGTCTTACTGTGCAGTAAGAATGACCTGCAAGTTGTCATGCTCTGGCCCTGATCCAGCAAAGCACTTAAGTGTGTGCTTAACTTTGAGCATTCAAGTTCCATTTACTGTAACGTGATTACTCATGTGCACAAAATTAAGCACATACTTAAGTGCCTTGTTGACTGCAGTCTGTGCTGTGCATTTAGCAAATTTGATCTTTCTAAGGAAGTTAGAAGAAGAAAGTACAAGTTAGCAAGATTTAATTGTTATATTACACACAGTGGCGAAGGATGCTCCTTCGAATAGCACAAAACCCAGTAGTATTAATTTACTTTGTTAAGTTCTTTATCTTCTAAGTGAGACAATATGTTTCTTGCAATGGAAGAATAGCATATGCAGAACAGCTGCATTGCTTAGGTTATCTGAATAGAGATGTTTGAATAATGTTTTCTTTCTTCAAAAATGTAAAATAAGCTTGTCTGAAATGTTGGTGCTTTGGCACGTTGGAAATGTATTTTATTTTGGATATTTGATTAAGGCTCATAAACATGACATTCTAAACAATTAATACCAAGCAAGAATTAAAAAAAATATTTCACTTGTTTAAAACCTGTACAGAATGAAAAGCTTTAGAGATGACTGCACAGATGGATTAATAATATTATTTAAAGGCTAGAATACACCCACATCAACACCAAAGGCAATTAATAATTAATTTTATATATATATATATATATATATATATATATATATATATATGTTGTAAACCTTGTTTTAATTTTATTATTAAAACAATTTCATACTGTGAAGATCAATAACATAGTGTCGGGGTATTACTTAGAGGAGGATATTTGTCTTAGAGTAAGAGAAATTTTAGACATTAAAAGAAAAAAAGTGAATACAAGTTTGCTTCTTAAGCAAGAGCAAATAAAACCTGTGGGTATTTTATCAGACATGCAGATCCTATGGCATGTAATTTTTTAGGGAAACTTTTTCACATGCATGTGTGACTTTGAGCAAGTCCACTGCTGTGCTACATTTTTTTCCCCTTTAATTTTTAGATTGATTCCATTGTAGGGTAAATGAGAGATATTTTAATGTACATTCCAAAATGAGATACAAAGATTTTTCGATATCAAGGGCTTGGAAAAAGCACTTAGGAAAAAAATTGCAAGCATACTATTGTTTGATTATTTTACCGTTCCCTGTTCCACTTTCGCTCCAAGATAAAATTTTGTGGGTTTTTTTTTTTCTTTCTAGGCATTGTCTAAATTAAGTCATTAAGTATTAAGCATTATGTAAAATATATTTCTGTTATTGGTAATCATTAATTGTGGGTTTTCTAGTGGGGTATTTAGTCAAAGTTTCATCGTAAAAACCTGTTGCTCGTTAGTTTGTCAAACATAAACAACTGGGCAGCAATTTTCATGCCAAATATGTGCCTTGGGCTATTTTTTTAAAACTTTCAGCAAATATGGTCAGCTGATTCTCAGAATGCACTGAGGGAAAATCTGGGTTGCTCAAGTTAAGAAATTTCTGAAATATTTTGTTGACTAATGGCTTGTAGTCAGGCTTGGTGCTTGGGAAGGCATATTCCTCTACCACCAGCCTATAAAAGTCTACCTCAGTCTGGAGAAATCTGAGCCTCAGTAAAATTGTTTGCATACTTTGTCAAAAATTCTGTGTGCAGTAGGTGTATCCTTTCCTGGGGCTTGCAGATCTGAGCAGGACTTGCTCTCAGTTTTCTCTTTTCAATTGCCAGAGGTGCTAAAGAGAAATACAAAGATAATAAGGGTGTCCATCAGATGTTCTTAGTCTTCCTCCTACAAAGCACCGGAAAACATGGAATAAGAAGCAGCTTGACCGGAATTCAGAGGAGGGAGACCATCAAGGAAAGTGAAAGAAAGAAAAGCAACGAAAGAAAATGTGTCCAGACACAGGAAAAAGGCACAAGTCAAAGGTCATAAAATGTGATGGTAGTTTAGGACAAGGACTTATGAATGAGACAGGTATTAGACAGGGGTGCAAATGGGAAGGACTGTGATTGACATATGGAAACAGGGAGAAAGATGCTGGCACCAAGGCAAAGAGAATATTTGCCTATGAAGGAGTTAGAGACAGGAAAAAGAGGGAGAACGTATTTCTAGCTGTCATTCCTTTGTCTTGGTCTTGTTGGACTGTTAAATGTCTCTGATTTCTTCTGGCCTTGTGTGGGCACCTCATCCTCTTCTAGTTCAAATAAGGAGAATGTTTTTTAAGTGAGAACAAGTTATTAATGTATTTGTTAAGTCAAACTACAGAGATTAGTGTGGTTCTTAAGCACTTAATGAACAAGATTGTGAAAAACAAAAGACAAAGAAAAAAACATTCATTTCCTTCCTAAAGTTCCCCAAGAGGGACTTTCTGTATTAAAGCTTGCTTTAAAATAATTGGACAAATTGTAGTAAAAATGCATTTATGACCAGGGTAAAAAATATTAAGCACTCAAAATTCAAAAAATGCCAGAAGGCATATGTCTTTTCAGATATTCATGTGACAAACATCTATATATTGTTCTTTCATACAGAGCACTTGCTAAATTAATATTTTCTGTTGGATACTGTGAACAACTTCTCCTCCAGGACTAAAATGGAAAATAGAAGTGACTTCAGAGGACTGATACTTTTATGATGCCAAAAGCATCAAATATTCAGCAAGATTGTAGAGAATGAGCAATAAAAGGTTTGTCCAGAAATCTCACTGAAATCAAGGTGATTGTTTAATACAGAAGTGGAAATGTACAAAGAAGAGAACAAAAATATTGGAGATGCTATCTCTTTAAAACCCCAGAATCTAACCCAAAGTAGTTGCAAGTCATAGAAATCATCTATTTTTGCACTGGCACAGCTAAAATGTAAAAGTGCCTCTATGGACAGATGTTCTCAATATAATTTTTTTCTGTTTTATACAGTCAGGAATTACACTAAACATGGCCAATAGTCATAGAACCTTAGAGTGATTTGGGTTGGAAGGGACATAAAAGTTTTTCTAGTTCCAATTCCCCTATCATGGGAAGGGACACCTCCCACTAGAACTGGTTACTCAATGTCTCACCAAGCATGGCCTTGAACACCTCTGGGAATGAGGCATTCACAGCTTTTCTGGTGATCCATTCCAGTGTCTATTTTTTCACAGTAAAAAAATTCTTCTTAATATCTAATCTAAGCATACCCGCTTTTAGTTTGAGAGATCAAGTGATGTTTTGTTAGATTAGGCACCAGCCAGTACCTAAATCAGCAGGCTGTGTGCTAAGGAGTCCAGGAAGACTTTACACATCCTGGCTTAGATGTGTTTGAGGTGAAACTGTGCAGATCAGTGGTGTGGCTAGAAGGTATTTCATCCTTTGCAATCTCCTGGGAAGAACCTAGAAGTAATGTGTAACAATATTTGGAATGTATTACTCTATGTTTAACCATTATCCCATTGTTTACTATGGGACTTCTTTATGGCATTAGTTCAACTAAATGTTACTTGTTAGTATGCAAAAAAGAGACAATTACTTTTGATCAATATTTAAAAATACTTTAGGGTCTACACAGGTTTCATTACCTCTTGGAATCTGAGCTCCAGCTAGCTGAGGCATCCATTGAACTCATGCTGACACACAAGACTGTGGTCTGAAAAGGCAGCAAGTGAATTTTGAGCTGCAGAGACTGGAGTTCTGTATGATGACCTCTCCAGTCAGAGAGAGAGGGGAGGCCCAGGAAGGGCTATCCTGCCACACACATTCTGGAAATGTCCCAGGATGTGGGACATAGAGGCTGCTCAGTGGGGATCCAGATGGTATAAACATCTGATTTGAGTTGCCTGAGCTCTTAAAACAGATCGTGCTCCTCACAAAGGAATAAAATAATACATAGTCACCAGTGACCAAAACTCCAAAAAAGAACACTTGCAGCCTGTTTATTGCAGCACATCCTAGTATGCAATGACAGCTGTGGTTGCCCCACATGAGGTCTGAGGATGGGAGACTAGGAGGGATTCCCCAGCACAGAAGGAGGGGACAGGCAGGAGGCCCTGCCCTGGAGGTCTGCACTTCCAGGGAGGTCTGTACTTCCAGCACACAAGGGGGATACAGGTGCCGCCAAATTTCAGCATTAGAAGAACTCAGACATTGCCATTTTGAAAACTTGCTTTAATTTACAAATAAAATCAATATAATTAAAGTCACTAAAGAATATATCGCTGAACATTGTTGTTTTTATTATAATAATTAAAAGTCTTTACTAGACCTACCAAGTAGAGACTGCAAAGTTCACATGCATGACATCAACATCCCATAGGAGCATACTTAGATGGTTTTATTCTTTGTTTTCTGTGATTTTTGTTTTGTTTCCACAATTCGCTTGGCTTAAATGACATTAATCTAGATTTGCTGAAAAGGTCTGTGAACCTTTCAAAGAATCTAGTCCAAGTTTGGAGTTTGTAACAAAACCCAAAACCAGGCAAGTTTTATGTGGTTTTGAATTTCATTGTAAACGTTTCACCTAGATGTTGAAATAGGCTCCAAGAAACATTCCCTGTTTTAAAGTCTATGAGAATTTCCCATTCAGAAGGATCAGCACTGGTGTCACTTTAACCAGAGTGGAATTTATCCATGCACAGATGAGCCCAAAAAGGCCTTCACTTAATCTTAATTTACATCTCAAAATAAGAACTTAATATAGTATGTAAGTCTTATGTTGACCTTCTGCACAGAGATGAATGTCAACCCATACAAATACATGTCTATTGTTTCAATTTGTGCTATTTTAATGTGGCAGGAGAAGCCTGAAGGAAAAAAAAAAGGTATATAAAATGAAAATACTGAGGTTAATGCAATACAAAGATTGTTAAATACTTTCTTTCTAAGTTAAAAAGTTTAAAAAGCACTTGTGTTTATCGACTAAAGCCTTATGGTAATTGCCAGTTGTTTTCCTACAGGTACAAGTCACAGAGCTCTGTAACTGACCAAGAAACTCATCTTTCTGTTGAGAGAAAACGTGCATAGTACCATGATTTGCAAAAAAAAATGATGGGAAAAGAATCCAGATACCTAAAGTAGCAAAGACAAAAGAATCCCTTTTATGTTTAACAAGGATTTTTAGACCAAGCTCATGACCCTGGGATTGTGATGACTTAGTGCCTGGTGCTGGCAACACTAGCAGAGGCAATATGCTGTGCTGCAGATGTCAGCACCAGAGACTCCTAAATGTAACTTGTGTAGGTGGGTCAAATTAGGGAATACCAGAGGCTACTGATGTGTTGCCTGCATTTGGAGCAGTTATCTGCTTGCCAAGGTGGCTGCTTAATACCCACAAGCTCTTGTAGAAGGGACGATGAGCAGCTGTGTGCACAGGCAATGGGCTGACCCAGGCCCTGGGCCCGCTGCTCAGAGCCACCTGATGTTGAGGGCATGGAAAAGGTGTCAGAAGAGCACGGTGCAGACTGGACCACAGCGGGTGCTGTGGCTGGGTGTCGCCTGCTGGCTGCTCTGGACAGCTGTCTAAAGCTATTTCAATAGACTCCTGTTGCTATAGCTATGTTGCAAGTTCTAAAAATAGCTCTCTACATCCCAAAATTCAGTTTAACCATGTTTTCCTGTGTATGTTTTGTTATACTTGGGACATACTGGGAAGCAAAAGCAGTATCTGCTCCAAACCAGCTCCTTGTTTCAGGATACTTTTGTTATTTAACTGGCAGTGCTCTCCTCGTGTAGCAGTAACTAGAGTTATCCCCAGCTGTCCAAGTGAGCCAGGAACACCTTCCATATTCTTAATAAGCAGAAGTCTGTCTAGCCCTTTTGCTCTTTTTATTTCCAATCTTTAGGCACAGTTTTGTCACACAGGCTGGCTACAGCCTTCCAAAAGTGTGAAAGGTGCCTATTTTCACCAGCAGGTAAAAACCATTTTGGATTAACTAAATCACTGCATGCATCAACCAGACAGGCCTTCCTGTTCTTTCTTTTCCCTCTCCATTACCTGGGTAGGATAGGGACTGGCTGACAGCTCACAGCAGCTTCTGCTGGCAACTAGTTCAGAGTATTATTTAGGCCTACTATAATACTGCAAAGGGAACAGACGAGAAACGAGCCTATTCCCACTCCTCCAGATGCTAATCCCCTGGGTCTGGTCTCCCCTTCCTCCTCCAGAGCCTTAACTGCCTATACATCTTCCATTTTTACTAAGAAAATTTAATCAGTCTCCTCTATATTCAGGACGGACAAACAACCCTCCGAAGCCATCCTTAACTCCACAGCAGGACAAGGAAGCGAGGAAGTGAAACCACTCCAGTACTCTAAACCAAAGCCCAGGAACAGCATCCGGACAGCACAGCTTCTTCCCTGTTAGAAGGTAAAAATGCTCTGAACAGTCCCATCAGGTGCAAGCCCAAGAACGTGGATGTGTCTCGTGGGAAGCTCCCACTGCCCTTTCCCAGCCGCGGTGTCAAGGAAGCGGGCGCGCAGCCGTGTGCGGGGCTGGAGCGGGGAGAGCCGGGTGCCGGGGAGCCCCGTGTGCGAGGCAGGGCCCGGTCCGTGCCGCCGCCTGGCCACCGTACGCCTTCCCTGCCGGCACCAGGCGGCTGCAAAGCCCGTCCAACAGCCCCCCCCGGGGAATCCCTCTGATGCAAGGGGAGTCCCCGGCAGCTGTGGGCCGGGGTAGCTGAGCTGGCTCCCTGCCATCCCCCGCCGAGCCGGGCTGGGAAGTGCGGGGAGAGGGAGGTGTGGCTGCCGGGGCCCCTCAGCCATTGCCGGCTACCGGGATCGCCTCTCCGCGGCTGCTAGCAGCCGGGCTCCGGCGGGCAGCGGCCGGAGCTCCCCGGGAGCAGCGCGGGGCCCCGCACGGCTGCGCGGCCCCGCCGCCGCCGCTCGGGCCGGGACGGCACTTCCACCCCGGCCATTTTCCTCGGGCGGGAGGCGGCGGCGACCCGCGAGCCCCGACGCCGTCCGCCCGCCCGGGGACGCGGCGCAGGAGCTGCCGGCCGGGGCAGCCGCGCAGGCCGCTGCCGGTCGAGCCGGGACGCCCCACCGGCCCCAGGCGCGGAGACGCGGGGCGGCCGCGGCGAAGCGGAGGCCGCCGCAGCCGGGGGAAGCTCCGCCGCCGGAGCCCGCCCGCCTGCCCCGCGGGCGCGGGTGCCGCTAGGCCCCGGCCCCGCGCCGCCGCGCCCGAGGGGAGCCGCGCCCGAGGGGAGCCCCGCTGCCGCCGCCGCCGCGCAGGGAGCGCGCTGCGCGCTGCCCCCGTCCCGCGGCCCCGGGGAGGGAGCGGAGCCGCGGCACGGACACCCCGCCAGCCCCCGCGGGAAGCGGCGGCCCCGGCGCGCAGGACCGCGGAGCGCCCCCGCCCCCCGCGCCGCTCCCCCTTTGAAAACTGATCTTTGGCTCTTCGCGTGAAAGTGATTTGAATTTGGCTCGGCGGCGCTCTGCGCAGGCGTCCAGCTGCTGGCATGCTGGCTCCTTGCAAAGCAGCTGTTTTGGGTTTGAAATTCCAACATGGCAGAGGCTGCAGTCAGTCTTCCCTTCAAAAACTTGGAATGATTTCAAATCATAGGCACCTTCACTTAACCCGAGCCCCCATTCATCAGCAAACACATCGGATCGATGCTACTCTAACCTATCGGGTTCTTGTACCAAATCTCCAGGTAAGAGAATCTTTTTTTTTTTCTTCCCACCCCCCCCCCCCCACCCCCCCAGTCTCCCTACCATCGTTTTACATTTTTTTAAATCTTAAAGATCTCCGACACAGACGCATATTAATTGCCTGTTCGTGCCCTAAATATTTTGCCTATTTTGCGGTCTTTTTCTGATACTAAGCACTCCGGTCTGCTTGCCTGATCGTAGTCTGGAAAGTACAGATATACAATCGCAGTGCATGGTTTTTCCTCCTTGATCATTGCCAACAATAGTAGGCAGATTAAGAGTTCGCGATTGCAAGCTCCCTCCCCACCTCCTCCTCCTCTTAATTGGATTTATTTTTAAGTTGCTTTGAAAATAATAAACTGCAGGTAACGCGGGTCTGGACATTGAGGCAACTAACTTCTGACTAAATAAGTGCAAATAAGAATCTCGCAGAACAAAAGTTAGGTTTAAATTGCTGTGTCTTGGCTGAGGGGGGGGCACGAATATGTCAGAGGAGCTGTTGCAGTAAAATGTAAGCACATCATCTTGGAGGGGGTACAGCGTGGTGGGCGTATTGTTGGCTCAGGAGGGAGAGAAAGATGTATAATTTAATGGTATATACAATCCACTGATCCTATTACTATCCTCCCTGGAGCTCTTGTTAGTTTCAATGGGAGTGAGTGAAATTGACATGGACTTGCATTCCTGGTCATGTGCTTTTTTTCCCCCCTTTCTTTCTTCTCTTGTGATCTGAGATCCCCTTTTTGTTGATGTTGCTTTCCCACTTAATTATATGCATGTAGGTTAAATGAATACCTGACGAAAGGGCCCACGTTTCAAGGCAGTGACATTTGATAGCTGAGAGGAAAAGTGGCTTTAATGAAAAGCAACCTTTGGAATTCCTGCTTGTGAAAAATCCAATTCAGCTTTTTGTGCTGCCAGCAAGAAATGATCAGTAGCACCAGTGTTTATGGTATGTCCGTTTTGGGATCTACTTCCTTTGCATCTAAATAGCAAAGACAAATTTAAATAGCATGATAACGCACTGAGGACTCTGCATGCAAATATTTTGTAATAAATACTTAATGTTTAATAGTATATTTTCTCGTGTATATATAGGCGTTTTTTTCTCTTGCTATCATTTGTTTATCATTTCTGCTTCAATTATGGCATTAGTTTTGTCCATTGTATTGATCTCAGTTGTGAAACCTGAAGTTGCATGTTACCAGCAGTGCACTATACACACCACTGAACTCCAATGGTATGTAAATTAGTAAAACTCGGCGAGTGGAGAGGGCAAAAACGTGTAGCAATGAATATATACACCTACACATCTGTGTGCTCATACATACATGCCTAAAATGCATCTTTTCCTTTTGCAAACTAGGATTTTTTTAGTAGTTATTTAAACTCCAGCTGCTTTTCCCTCTCTTACTTTCTGCGTAATCAGCTGCTAGAGATTTTAACTGATGTGGGGTGAGGGAATGTTTTGCATGTAAACAAACAAAATTACTGTTGTGGCCAAATGCTTAATACAATTTAATAAGGAGTATTTTATGCTCAGTTTACAAGTGTCTGGTTCACACTGCTCTGCTCTCAATGCTTAACAAAATGAAATAATCAGGTGCTGAAACTGGTTTTATTTTAATGGTCACTCTCCAGACCCCCACGTTGCCCCTTCCTCCAAAAAAGTCAGATAAAATGGAGCATGGGGAATTTCAATAGAGCTCCTTGTGTGCAGTAGATGCACCTCTAGGTATGCAGTTAAGGCTAAGGAAGTAACAACAAAAGTGATTATTAGTCTGTTTTGTGCAGCCAAAAAGGGGTTCACTTTTATGTTCACTTTTAATTGTGTGTGATAGTAACAAATAAGGATGGAGAGAGACCCTAGGGGAGAGAGAGAGAGTGTGCATGTGTGTGTGTGCATGTGTGTATTTGGGATAAGGGGGAGGTCTGCCGTGTGTGGCTGATGAGCTCTCGTAATAACATATCTGAATGCAAGAAAGAAATTGAGAGACAGTTGCACAATGTACACTCCTATTTTGGTGTTGTAGGTGACTGTATTGCTAAACATATCCCAGGTGCTATGTGATGGAAATGATCTGATTGCATTTTGCATTTAGAACTTGTTGACTTTGGAACAATCAATAAGGCAACTGTTTATTTTAGATGCACATAATTTGCTCTGAGAAATGTTTTAAGGAGAAGAGCAAGCAAGCGAGAGCGGAACATTTTTTTTTTTTTTTTTCCTAGAGCTGTTGGAGCAAATGTGATTGCCAGATGGGAGATTTCCCTCTGTGATGTTAAAGCTGTAATATATATTCAGAGCAGATTGGACTGCTGCTTGTGATGAGGAGGATATTACATTTATAAATTTTAAATCGGGAATCGGACAGTATGCTGAGAGCTGAAATTGGATGGTGTGGACGGTTTGGACTGTTAAATGCAATTCCCAGATAATAATAATAATTATAGTAGCAGTGATATATGTATGTATAATAAACATGATACTATTAGGCAGCTATATATATTCTATGGTGCTTAAGTATATATTTTCAATATGACTTCTCTCTTTCCTTGCTTCCCTTAAAATACTAAGGATGGAGGGTGATTGGGAAGGGGGTATTTAAGAGCCCACTGTTGGGAGAAATCAAATATAATCAGGTTCCTGTGTGAGGAAAAGTTTTGCTAAAATTCTTTCTGCAAATTCATCTCTTTTTGAGTTTTTGTTTTGCCCGTGCATGTGGCCTGACAGTGCCACAGTCCTGAAAGACTGGGAAGTGGGAACTAGTCACACTCGAGCAGCTCTGCTGTTGCAAATTAAAAGTGTGTTGTGGTCAGGAAATGAAAGCTACAATGTCTCTTTTGAACAAGTCGTTTATCAAGAGAAACATCTATCAAGCAGTGACTTGTCACATTGATCCTCTAAAAGTTAGGTCCGAAGTGGAAGCTGCTTTGATGTTTTTGATGCCAAATTTATAAAATTGAGAAAGCTGGAGAGAGTAGGACTGATTTGTGCTTAAAAATTGCTCTGCTCTGGACGTGACAAAATCATCAAGTATCTCTGATATAAGAGTTGGTAAACTAAGGTGGTATCGGATCTTCTACCTTGTTTTTATTTTCACATGGGAACTTTAGCTTTGCCACACAGCAATTTCTTTTCAGGCTTCTAAAGATCCTGTCTGTATGACTCTCTGCATTATTTCGTCGGGGATATTTTCTTGCTTAGGAATACATCTGTTGCTTCCAAATGGAACCTTTTTTTGTTGTCTTTCTGATGGTATTTATAGAGTTCTGCTTGAGAAGGCAATTTTTTTCCTCTCCTCTCAGTCTTGTTTCTTCTTCTATTTGTAATCTCAGTTTCCACCTCTCATCCCTGTGAAGCAAAGTTTCTTTTACTGCCAAAGTAATGTTTATTGCAAGTAAGGTATATTTGAAGGTATCTGTTAGCACAGCTTAAAACATGTTAAGAGTACTGCTAAATGTCTCTTCCCCTTCTGATTCTCTTTTTTCTATTATCCATTTTTAGCACATGAACCATGCTTTCATTCTCAACAGGAGCAGTGTATTTCAAATTGAATGCAAAGTTAATATTTCAAGTAAAGAAAAAAAGACCAAAAGAAAGCCTAAAATTGGTGGTTTACCTTTCTCTATTTTCAACCATCTAAATTGTTTAACAACTTCACTAAAAAGTTTTTCATTTTGCATAAAGTTTGTGTTTGGATTATAAAGGAATCCCTTTGAAGAAACAAGGGTTTGGTGTTTGGTTGTTGGGTTTCTGTTTTCTTTTCTGTGCTTTTTTTTTTTTTTTTTTTTTTTTGGCTAGGTTATGAGTGAAATCTTCCTTAAAGCAAGATGCTTTGACTTCTTTTCTTCAGTGTCGTAAATGAGACTAACACTGCTTATGAATACTTGATAGAGACCCATTTGAAAATAGGCAGCAAACAGCAGCGTGGTGGGAGTTTTGGTGAGTGTTATAGTTGCTAATTAATCATGTTTGAAATGAAGGAATCATAGCATGGTAATAAAGGCTCATTGTTGTTTGATGTTTGTAACAGGATGTGACTCCTACATGAATGTGGTGGGTTTGGAGGTTTTGTTGTTATTTCCTCCCGTCATATTAAGATACCTTCACTATTAGCTCAAATTGTTTTTATGTATTGCAACATTGTGCAAGTACAGGAATGTTTGCTTATTGTAGCAGCATTTTAGAAATATTACAATTGTATTGTTATTGATATTTTCATCATACAGTTCATGGGAAAAAATGACTGGTCTTATGTCATTAGCTGTTCTTTAAGCTTTTTTATAGTTAAGCATAGTCAAACATTTTTTGTGGTTTATTTTCTTGATACAAAATGCCCTACTATTTTTATTTCTTATAATTGAAAAATGGCACTTGATGAACTTTTGTGCCCTACTTGCTTATGTGTATGTAGTAAGGGATAGCAACTAAAAATATATTCCAGAATAGTTTGTATATTAGCCCTTTAAAAATTGAACTCTATAACACTTGGATGGTGTTTTTGTTTTCTTGGTTTTGTTTCTGTTATGGCTCTTATGAGATGTGTCATCTTTGGGCTTTATTTTTCATCTCTCTATTAATAATTGCTATAGACAATGGAGACAGAATCTCTTTCAAAATACAAATATTTAGTTTCAAAATTTAATAAAGCTATTTTATGCCGAATGAACAAGGTTTGGAATCTGCTATTGTTTAGATGCTCAGTTTCTTTTAAAAACCTATTTCTTAGAGGAGAATTATTCTGTATGGTTCCTGTCAATAAGGTTATTCATTGAATGCATACAAGAAGCATTGAATATGATGACTGATCCTTCTGTAGTCCTAATCATCAATTAATAGGCTTATCTGCTTGTTAGGAGTGGGTTTAATGGTACAAAATCAGCATGAGACCTGTCTATATGAAACATTTGTATGTTGTTTATGACAGACTGAGTTTTGATCTTGCATCCCCAGATCTAATAATAGAAATATTTGGCTCTTTGCCCCCAATCAATATATCCGTTAACAGAAAAAACTTCACACAATACTTTCATAAAGTGCTGGATGTATTGATACCAAGTTGATAAATTTAATTACTGGGGTTTTACATTGATTCATTGATCTTATGATTGGAGGAAATTGTTCTGCAGACATTTCTGAAGTATTGAGGAATATTGTATGTCCATAAAGCTTGATTAATGATAAATCAGCACTTTTTTTCCTTCTCAGTTATTGATAAGACATAAAAATAACTCTAAAAATAATTTGGAATAAGCTGATTAGAAATTCTCATGTGTTACTAACAGAACAGATGAGAAGCAGTACTATGGAGGTGAAAAAAATGAAGTTTGAAGTGGAATTGTACCTACTGGGCTAGTGAAAAAAATATTTAGCTTTAAAAAGATAAAATAATTTACAGTTCTCAGAATCTGGACCATGGTGGCTTTTTTTTTGTTTGTTTGTTTTTGTTTTGGATGTGGTGGCTTGCCTTTTTTTTTTTTTTTTTCCAGTACTATGCTTTGACTCATTGGAAGCTGTTTTAAATTAGATATTATGGATGTATGGAATTTTAGATAAGCATCTGATCCAAAATGAATAGTATAGCTATAAAAGCAATTTGAAGAGCCGTAAATTCAGGATTGCGTATCCCTGATATTGTTGCAGAGTATTAAAATCTTGCTGCTAGAGATGCTATCCTCTAAGTGAAAACTTATCTTCCTTATGGGAAAGATGACTTCAGGGAACTCTCAGCTGGGAAAAGGCCCAGAGGTTTTTTTGTGTTGTTGTTGCTAAAACAATAATTAAAAAAATCAAATACATAGAATTAGTTACAGGGATATTTTCCAGGTGAAAAACCTTACGGGAGTACTTGGCTCCATTTCGGTGAGGTATGCGACCTTTTCACCTTTTGTCAATGATATTTTTATAGAGTGTGTGAGAAATGCGAGTATAAAGAAAATTCCTTAAGATCATTCAATTTTTATTTTTTCTTAAAAAAAACAAAAGAAAAAAAAAGAAATCTCTCAATCAAAACAACAGATCTCCCTTAAACTGATGAAATTGTATTCCTTTAAAGAATGGTAGCTAATAGAGAAGAACAGAGACAACCACTTGCCAGATGTTGCTGCAGGTTTGACAAATACAGTCTTACCCTTCAAGGAGCAGAGAATCCTACACTGGAAGTGTAATGGAGGTCAAAGGAAACCTAAGTTTTTCAGACCTTTAATATTGTATCTGCCATCCCCTCGATGGGCATGTTAAAGAGAATGCATATATTTATTATATTTCTTGGAAGATAATTTGTATTTGCAGCAATCTACTATGCACAAATGGACTTCACTACTGTTACTTCTAAATACCTGTTGGGGTTGGCCCCGCTGTGTGACAAGTGAGGGAAAAATGGAAAGAAAAATAGCTGGTCAGTCTTGGTTACCAAAATCTTGAGAAACTGAGGGAGAGCTCGGGCTTTGACAGGTCGGTTTAAGAATGGGGTGAATACAAAAAAGTGTAATCTGCATAAAGCACCACTGATTAGGGGCATGTGGAGATGTCTGCAGTGATGAAAATGTGGAGTCTCTGCTTTCGTTTTGCTGAGCTCTGTTGCTATGAGGTATCGGCACACACAGAATGTTAATAACAGTATTGTGTGTCTGTTCCGATAGTGTTTCGAACGGTACCTGTCAAACATATCATAACACTCAACTATCTCTTTAATCATATAAGCAACACTCCTTACTACAAAAGCTATTGTATTTGTACAATAGAAAGAACAGGCATACATTATTTGAATAATGGACTAAAACTTTGTTCTTTAAACCATTTTTCTGCAGAGAGGAAGAAGTTTCATGTATCTTGGATGTAATTAAAAATAATGTAGGTACAGATGACTGTCATGCCACTGGCTGATTTTTAAATTTTTTTTTTCTATAATAGTCTGTTAAGTGTGTAGTCTGATATGCCATGAAATACTGAAATAGCAATTGCCAGTCATTATTTAACTGTAACTGAGAAAGTCTTTTCTCAGTTCTTTTATAGTGTAGCTACAGCTAGCATATTGCTAGTTAAATTTCAAATACCCTGAAAGGTATGTGGACAAAATGCTGAGATTATTTTGATGTGATTACAAATTTTGGTGATGTAAGTACATTTTTGTTCCAGAGTCCTTGAAATCATGTATTACCCAGACTTTCTGTTGTCTGTTTTTAACCCTTCTGTGTTCTACTTTTAATCTGTTCTGTACTCTTTGTTAAAACATGTGGCTCACCTTCTGTAGATGAATTGTTCAATGTATGAAGATGTATGCCACAGTTTATTTTGTGTGATATTTTAGAATATATGCATGTGTCACGCTGGTTATAGATTGGTGATGATAAATTTATTTGAGTAATGTGTATCTTATTTGCATTAATACTTTAGCAGTAAGAGCATACTGTGGTCAAACTTCATGAACTAAGATAGCGGTCTCACATCTAATTGAGCAGGATCTGAATGAATGATTTTCTGATACAGGTCACAATTGAACTTTTTGTTTCCCTTCTTCAGTGTGATAAAATGCTTAAGGGACACATGAAGGCATGTTTGTGTAACTCCTACTAATCTTAAGGGAATTTGTAAATGAATATTGAGAGGAGATGGGAGAAAGGGCTGAACCTGGTGGGTCACAGGGGTTTGGGGCAGGAATTTATCTTTATGTTTTCGTTTAAGATGTTTTGGGGTTTTTTTTACCTGATTTAGAATAACAGCCGTTTCTCTTTTAGTATGTTGGAAATAACATCTCTATTTTCATCTGAGATGTTTTTTCCTTTTTGTCTTGTCCATTCTAGCATATAAGCAAGTCATTAATAAAAAAGAATTTATACTGTGAGCTTGAATTATCACTTAATAAAACTTAAAACTGTAGTGTTGCAAAGATATTCCTAGAGAGTACAACTGATTTTGTGTGCTTGTCTGCTGGAGACATGATGAGGGGAAGAGCCAAAAATTACTTTATATTACTGAATAATGGCAGAGAGTGGATGGGAATGATAAAATGATATGCATAGATTATTAATCTATAACAATAGTATCAATATTGACATTTAAAATATTATGAACTCATAGCCCTACTGTACAAACTGCTGTGGTAGCTGTGCTTTTAGGTGAAAGTAGCTATTTATATGCCTTATGGCTCAGTGTGGTCATGTTGAAAGTATGAACCTACTCATCATGGATTCTGAGAAAGTGCAGGTTAACATCCTCTGTGTTCTTTAGACCTGTCTGATTACTTCAGCCTCCTGTGTTGACACAGAGAAAGAAACAGCTAGATTCTATGCTGGAAGAATAAGGTTTGCAAGCACCGACTGATATTAGGTATCCCATTGTGATACCTAAACCAAATTTTAAAAAATCAAGCATCCTTTTCAAGTTAAACTTGAGAAACAGAGAAAGGAAGAGCAAAGATGTTTCTGAACACATTTGAAGGAGCACCATTTACTTTCAAAAGAGATCTTTCCCATCACTTGTGGATAGCTCCACCATGAAGAGCAATATCAAAAGATTTCAGAAAAGTAACTATTCTTTTATGTCTTCGGGAACTCGGATGCTTACAAGATTGTTTCTGAGAAAGAAAAGAATTGATCCTATTTTCAGTCCCTTGTTGTTGGCATTTGTGGACCACATGACTAGATACAGTACTGTAGAAATATACTTTTAGTATGTGGATACAATTCTGTTTCCCCTTGCAGCTCTAAAATAGTGCAATGTGGCCGTATAAAAACTCAGTTTGGAAAATGTTTTTTTAATTTGTTTTGCATTCTATGTAATTTTTTTATTTAATATACATATGGAGTTTGCTGGAGATCTTTAAGCTTAATAGATAGGTCATCCACATTATTAAAGTAGAGAAATTAATATTAAAATAGTCTGTGTTGTTTTTTATAAAAATGTAGACTTAAAGTCACCTGTGATAATTTGTGAACTGGTTATCTCCAGTCAGAAAGCTGTTGGGTTTAAACTTCATAAAATTTAAACCATCAACATTCAGTTATTTCTAATATGGAAGAAGACTGTAAATTTAGTAGCTCTTCAATTAAATGAACACTTGATTTACAAAATTAAGTGGTTTTGTGTTTAGTGATCTTAGATCTTTATATCATAAGGCTTTATATTAACTCCACAACTATAGTGGTACTGTATTGAGCATACAATAAATAAGCAGATATTTAATTTTAAAGATAATAATTTTTCATGTGTTCATAGAATTTCTGATAATTTTTTTATTTCTTGCTCTTTTCCTTCAATAAAAGCAGTAATAAGTATATTTTGGAAACTGTTCATACTCCAATTAACCTTTCTTAATCATTGATTTTCATTTTGTACTTTGACTTTCATTCATTGTATGTCATAGTCCTGTCCTGCGTAGGCATTCTTTATACTACAACACTGATTTATTTTTCCATTTTCAGTTTAAAAAACTTCAGTGGTAACATGAACCATGATGGGTAACCATGGTCATCCCATCAAGCAGTGTTATTCAGATTGATGTCAGTAAATCCTATGTATGAGGCACTTGTCATTACTTGGCCCCTAGCATTTGTCAGTGTGGCAGTCATATCAAAGGCACGCCTTAATATGCAGAGAACATATTTGTTGAAACAAACAGTTCAGTAAATATCAGAAGCCTTTATTTTTTAAAGTTAGATGTAGGTAAAATATATCTCACTATGAGCTATAGGTAAAAAAGTTCTCATAGCGTGCATATAGAGACTGAATAAACAGTGGCTTAATGCATGACATTTTTGAAGTTTTCACTAGTTAGAAATATTCAGTTATAATTCAGTTATATTATGTTATCCATTTGGTACAGAATAACAAATTGACACTAGTATTTATTTGGAGTAATAATTTTCAGTATTAATTAAGGAAAGCTGTTTTGTTATTGAGTAATTAGCAAATACCACCCCACCCCCACTTCCCCAGTAGAAATTGTAGAATTCACTACTTTCATTCATGACAGGCAAGTCCTTTTTGGACTAAAGTTGCTCTCTTTTTCAGAGCATTACAACAGCTGCAGTTTGAGCTTGAAGGGTCTGAGTGGCTGAGATAACATCACAAATAGTATTGCATCTCAGAAAGTGTAATTCAACTTTCCACTTTTGGGTGCTTGGTTATCAGAAGCACTGAGTCCCTGGAATTTCTGTTGACTTTGGATATGCAGGTGTGCAACAGATTTTAGAAGCTAGGTGTTATAAGGAATTTCCCCAGAAAATGGTAGACATTAGCTTTATTTGTACTTCTTAAATGTTCCAGTCTCCCTCTTGAGGAGTATGTATGTATGATAGAAGAAACAGAGCTTTTGCTTTTTCTTGGTGATTGTAAAAACACATTTGAAATTCATCAGGACAAAAATACATGCATTAATAAAGGTATAAGGGATTATTAATTTGTGATTTTGCTCAGAGAAAACTTTAAACTATTTGTTACTGTGTAGATATTCCAAGGAACAAAATGCAGAATAGATGATGCTATTCTAATTGCAAAATCTTCCTTAGCTATCTTCTCCCTCTTCCTGATCCTTCTTCTTTCCCCCTCCCCCTCACAGCTTTTTTAAACAATTATGGGCATTGTGCTCCTTAATGGTGCATAGTTACTGTAAAGATAGATGTCCTCAAATAATGAGTTTCTAATAATAATCAGAGGCACTTAGATTAAACTGGTTTTGTATAGAAACCTTACAATATGAAAAAGTACATCTAAAATCCTGAGATATATTTACAGGAGCTAAGCCTATTTACAGAAAACTAACCCAATTTTGTATCCATACGTGTGTGTGGGGTGGGGATAGTGGAGGTGTATTGACTGTGTGCCTATGCTTTTGTCCACCTGCTTTAAAGACTTCAGAAGATTTTTTGGTTTTTAGTACAGATTTCTATTTTGCTTTTTGATAACAGAATATGTTTTAAAATCACAACCTACTAATTAGCTTCTGTGTTTACACTGGGAAGCTTGCATCCGTTCAAATGACTTTTACCCGCACTCTTCTTTCGATCTGTTGCTTCCCCCACCTCCCATCCTCCTCCCTCACTCCCTGTGAGGTTTATTACATTAGATTTGTTGCTTTCTTCCTTGTTCAGAAGTTCTGAAGGCAAGTAAATGAAAGTGCTAAGTACAGTAACAGATAATTGTTACTTGAAAGAGTTGTTGCTACATTGGTTAGGAATAGTATCTTTTCTAACAGGTACTGAATCAGCAAGGCTGTACAATAAAAAGAGCAAAAAAGTTTAACTTATTGTTTAGAAATACATATGCCATTTAAATGGAAACAAACCCCCAAATCTCCCACATACCTTTTGGGGTTTGGAGAACAAAAGCTTACTTGTATGCTCCAAATTCCCCTGGGCCTTAATTTGCAATACCATTATTTAAGCCTGGCTGATACAAACCCATTGCAGAGAAATAGAATCTTTCCTTCCTGGCTTTTCAAAGCCATTCTATGCCCTCTTCTCTGCCTACTTGCATCCCCCAGCACCCCCCTCTTCGTTCCCAGCCTCTTGGTCTTACCCTGCCACTGTGAAACTCTTTTGTATTTGAAATGTAGTAAACAGAAAAATAGTGAGCTTATAAAACACAGAAAACTGCCATTCTGCATGGTTTTACTGACATCACTACCAATACATATGTAATTCTATATTCTGACTAAGAGCAAGGCTATAATCACTTTAATATCAGTTGTGTCCTCTACCAGGTGACCTGTAGTAGTTTATTGTAAAGATAAGCACCCCACTATAAGTTATTTCTTCTCTAAGTCAGATCTTATAGAAAATATTAACCATAAAGTGAGGAGAAACTTGTGCCTGCTTAACATGCTTCTTGGGGTGCCAGGCTCTCTGGGTACAGTACTGGCATTGTCAGATGCTCAGCTGGAAGTTATTCTGGAACAGAACTGGTTTTGGGTGTAATCCCTAACAGCTGAGAGTAAATAAAGGCATCACTTTAGCTTGATGCAGTGTTGAGCACTACAGCTGTATTTATTTTGCTGCTAATAAAATGGCAGCATACTTTGTCATTAAGAGGTTTGTCTTTTTGAAATAGCAATTGAGGTGTAATACTGAGTGTTTGAGTTAGTGGAATGAGCTAAGAAATAGATGAGCTGCGTTCCTGACTGTGGGTGGAAGGATGGTGAGTAATACGTGCCTTGGTGTGGCATCTGCCAAAAGCATTTTTTCTCTTCCCCCCTGCTACGCTGTTCTAATTTTGAAAGGTATAAGGTATTCTAATAAGCAAAGGGAAAAAAAAAAAAAGTAAAAGGGAAAAAAACTTCCAAGCAAGTCATTATAGCACATCTCAATGACCGTGCCTCACACTTAATTTAATTAGAAGACAACTGCACTGGAAAACTGGTCATTTTAGTCGTAGTTAACAACTGGTTCTCTCCTGCCCCCACTCAGAACTCATTATATGCCACATTGTATAATGTAATTTCTACAGGAAAATTAAGTATAAATAGGTATTGTGTAGTTACAATAATGAAGTTTTCATGAAAGATATTAACTTATCATTTAACTATGTTTTTAGAGGAGAAAATAAATATTTTTCTTCTGGTGTTTCTTTTTTACTATATCAAACAGAAAAAATCCCTGCTATCAAATTGGGATATTTTCTAAATTTTTAAACAAAAAAGTGACTGCATAGCTATTAATATGTTTATTATGTGGTAAGAAGGCGCTGAAGGAAGTGAAACATTGTATATATATGCATGTTTCTTGTAGGATAACTATTTTCAGAAGGGATTGCTGTTATGTTGTAAAATAATTTACTAGTGTATGGTTTCTGAAATGGTGTGGGTAGTTCAGTGCTGGATTTCTGGCAAGACAGTTTCGTAGTTAGCTGTAATAAGACTTACTTGCTGTCGGTAGTAAGATAATAAGGATAAAAAATAATGTATGATTTAAGGAAAAAAAATCTATCCATTTGCATTTGTCCACTAAATTCCAATTGGTGATATGTTTGTTGGGCTGAGCTATTAAGTGCTCTGTGGACTGTGTTTCAACTAGTGTATGATTGACTAGGTATATTAGAGTTTTTTACTTAATGCCAATGTAATATTTGACCCTAGTTTTACCCTGGGATGTTTTTGCTTTTAAAAATATCCACACTTCATGAGTACTCTGGTGGTTAAAAAAATTCATTGTTGTTATTTGGGGGGTGTGTCTCTATGCTATAGTAAGAGTAACTTACTGAATTGATGTTGAATAGATTTTATTTTTTTGTGTTGATTCCAAAGTTCAGCTATGGGAATGCTGTATCATCTCAAAATTTTAAATCAACATTTTATGCACTGTGCCAAAGCACCCATGAGCTCGTTAAGCAAAGACTTTTTCAATTATATCTTTTGTTTATGCATGTATTTATACTTGACAGAAATCCTTTAGAGGTTTGGTTTGCTGTATTAATGCTTACAGTGTATTAAGAGAACATAAAATATGGTAGAGATGTCAGTAAAACCATGCAGAATAGCAATTTTCTGTGTTTTATAAGGTCACTATTTTTCTGTTTACTACATTTCAAATCCAGGAGTTTCACAGTGGCAGGGTAAGACCAAGAGGTTGTACTTACAGATCTAGTGCTGGTAGCTTCTGCTGTATTTTAGTAGCTGCTGAACAGTTCCTTGGCCAGACATCCAGCCTCTAGAGGGCACAGCAGTAATCTCCTCTGCCAGACCCTCACCCACACAATCATCTGCACAAAGTTTTAATGCTGGCACCTACAAAGAGAATTCCACTTATGTTGCATTAAAAAAAAAATCTCTGTATTCCTCATTTTCCTGGAGTTTTGCTACAGTAAGTGATTTCCCTTTCTTTTTCCTTCTTTATTCTCGGAAATGTTTCTGTATTTGCCTTTTTTTTTCCCCTGGTGGTGATCTTTATTAAAGTAGACTCAAATCCATTATATTGCTGACTTGCAGATATTTCTTCACCTGGTACAAACATTTCTTCAGTTATACACTGCTTTTTGCTGTAGTAAAGACTACAGAAGCCAGTGCAGATAATTTCAGACTTCCACAATTATATACTAAAATTCCTTATGTACTAAAATCTGGATAATAAATAATCCAGGTGGGATTAAACCTAGTAAATTCTGCTCCAGTTGCATAGGTTCAATTGCTCAACCCTTTTCTATTGTGAGATGCCATATTACAGCTTTTTATTCTCTGATAGATTAATGTTACTAATGTCGATATTTATGTGAAGTCATACTTGTTCTCCAGTTCACTGTGATTCTCTACTCTAGTATATCACTATTAGCAATCAGGTTTTCAATAATTCAAATTAATCTGATGGTCTGCTTTGAATTTCCCTTAGATGTCCTCATGTAGAGCAAAAAAAGCAAATATTCCTGGATTTGACACCAGGAATAAAGACACCAGTCTGCAGTTTAGTTTTGTTTTAAGACTTCATGTTTAGGGAGAAATGCATATTGAAGAAAAATTCGTTGCAGAGTGTCATTAACCACATAGACAACTTTTTTTAATAGTGGTATAAGCTGAGCAATTTGTGCTTGAAAAATTGGCATGAATACAGCATTTTAGCTACATATTTAATGATGAACAATAAAGCTTTACGTCATTGGATTTCTGAGTTTCTGCACAACTTAAAAATGGAGGAAGGTTGTGATCTTGTTTATTTTGTAGGTCACCTTGCTATGCTCAGTTCCCATTTCCTAACCTTTTCTTCAAAAATAATTAAAATAAAAGTTGTTTGGTTTATGAAGTGTATAGTGTCTGCTTTATAGGTGGTACTAGACCAAATTTTATTGGAAAAGTTTGACAACATCCTGTGAACAGTTTGGAAAATTTAGGTAGTATGTTGCCAATTTGAAGCAATCACATTTCCGAAGTTTTTCATTGCTTTAAAATGTCAAAGAGTTTTGTTAGTCTGAGGATAATGACAGTTTATGGAGATACAGGGGAAAAACTTCCAAGACAGTACAATCTCTGGAAGTGCTACGTCAAACTCTCATGTCTTCATCACCTGTGACCAACAGACAGTTAACTTACTGGAGAAATAACTGTGACGTTGTTTTGTGATTCATCTAATCCACTTTTTCCCAGGGGGCTTAGACAGTCACTAGTGTGTCACTTCAGCCTTGGCACACACCCAGGTTTGCAAACTTGGTTCTTAACTCCACGCTGTGGGGTGGAGCTCTGCAGTAAAACTCTCCAACATACTGAAACGTCAATGAAAAGAAGGTGTAACACTTGGAGGATGTCATGGTCAACTCCTTTACAAACCTGATCTCTGCAGGGTTAGGTGTACTCTCAGAATAAGCTTCTGCTGTTATGGAAATAGGTTGAAAATATAGTTAGGGTATCTGTTCAGTCTTAAATAAGCAAGTTTTTTGATGACATAGTTGTTTACCGTCAGACACTGGCCCTGCTGTTCTGCCTGAGAGGGAGCATTCTTTTTCTGCTAACTGCTGATAGAGGATTGGTATCATCCAAGTATATCCCTTACTTTTGTCCTCCAAACCCAAATATCCTTGGCCTTTCTCTTCCACCTTGTCAAATCCATGGCTTTTACAGCTTGTTCTGAAAGCCAAAACAAAATCGGGCTGCACTGAAGTTAGTGGGGGGAAGCAAGCAAGGCCTAGAGCCAGAAATATCCCCATAAGGGACACAGTGCTTGGGTGCCAGCAGGATGCCTGATGGAGAGGCTCTGCCCACATCACCTGTAGCATTGTGGTGGCAAGCAGAGCTGAGTCTTGGATGGTTCAAAATAGCAGGAATAAACAAATATGATGTGAATGTATTGATACAGTTTATAGGATTTAAAACAAAAAGAAAGTTTTATTGGAAAAATAATTCAAAGTCAATTTTCACGGGGAATATTAAAGCACCAAGCAAGTCCAATGTAAACTAAATGACAGGTCACTGACTTCAGTTGCTGGAAGTGTATGTGTCATGTCTTTTGTCTGAATGTAGAAAAATGTGAATTTTGTCCTTGTGGTGGACTTAAACATAGGACAGGGGAGAAGAACAGTAAAGGATTTTTTTTTTTTCACTCCTGAACAAATGAAAGCATGAGCACAGCCAACTTGATTTTAAAATTCAGGCTTTAAATCTCTCTTTAAATCATTTTTAATAGACACTAAGTTATAAATCATCCAAGCAATTACATGAATACCGAAGGAGTGGGGCCTAGCCTCAGCTTCAGCCCCAGATGTTTCTTGGCTACAATAATGGCCCAGCGCAGATATTTACAGCTTAATTTCTGGTCATGTGCACTTGTCCATAAATGGTTCCTTGTCCATTTCCAGTTCAACAACTGTACAATTTACAGTAGAGCAGGATTCAAATTTGAATGATGGTGAATTGTGGACAGAGACAATTTATCTTTGGAAACTTTAGAGTCCGTTTCCAATATTTAGAATGTAAGGAAACTCTTGAACAGAGAATGGTAGATTGGCCCCCTCTCAATTGTTATGTTCTTCACTTTTTTTTTTTTTGTCTATTATTGTATATAAAATCTGGTTTTATCCATTCCTGTTTTTCTTTTTTTTTTTTTTTTTTGTTTAGCTTTGCTGCAGTTCTGAGCAGAGACTTTTTTTCCCCCTCCTTTTAATGCTATGCCATCTATCATGACTTGCACTGCAAGCCGGTGCATCTAACCTTGCTGCTCTCTCCATTCCTGTCCTGCTTACTGCTCCTCCCAAACAGCCCAATGCTTGAAACTAAACAAATTGAAAATAATGATTGGTAACCATCTGCTGTGCTGAAATTCCACGTATAGCAGTTAACTCCATTTTACAAAACAACTTCAACCTTGGTTCTTGGTGGCAGCAGATAGCAACAAGCAGTTCGGAGTTCCTCTAGACAAAGCAGTTAATGTAGGGAGCATTATGCACAGTCGTTTGGTGATGTTGGGATGGTGGGAGAATACGGGTGCCATCAGACAGTTTAGTGTAATGCATTTGAAACTAGAGGGAATCTGACCACGGCCTAATTGTTTCATCTGATTAAAAAAGAGGCTGGTCCATAAAACTGGGCTGATAGGCGATCTTGCAAATCTGTGCCCTTTAGTTTGGTTTTCTGTTTCTGCAGCTGAGCGCAATACTATGAGGAACGTGTTTGGCTTTCAGTCATTTCCATGTGACTTTTGGAGTGCCCAATGAAAACGTCAACCAAAAATTAGGTTGTGTAGCTGGTCAAAGTATATTGAAGAAAAATAATTAATCATAGGTTTTCTATTGGAGAAACTTTTATAGATACAGAACTGTAACAAGAAGCATTCTAAAAAGTGATGGGCTGCCAATCAGCAGACATTCAAATAACTACAGACTATGGTGCAATATTAAAATAGGCACCATTACTATCTGTGTTTTTAATTTAATTTCAATTATTTGAGTTTAGGTTTTGATTGTGTGTAAAGAAAGTTGCTTAAAATGGGCAGTATATTGAGTTCAAAGGACCCATACAGTTCATAAATTCTCTGGTGTCTACTGGATTTTTCATCAGGGAGACTTCCAATAAAAATGATCTATTTTAGAAATAATATTGTTTAGTAGGTTGAAATGTGGTGTAATAAAATTAGACCTTCAGTCTTCTAAAGTTACTACTTAGATGGCACCCTTGGGATGGTAAAATGGCTGTATAAGCAGATGAATCAGACAGTTTCACTGATGGATACATTTGTCAGTCTCCGTTACAGATATAATATATTCTTATATCTGTAATCCTGACACTGTTACATCCAAATGAAATCAACATGAGGTTGTCATCTTTAAGCAAATATGTTAAGTGTTGTCTTTTGTGCTTTGGATTTGAAAGAAAGGGGCCCAAGGGAGCCAGCATCATGCAAATGGAACAAATCCCATTTCTTCTGAGCTGTGCTGTTTCCCCCTTCATGGCAGCTGGCTGTGTTATCTTTGTGTGTTTCTCTGAGTGCTGACAATTCTTTCAGTGATCTAAGTTAGGGCACATTAGAAAGTGGAAGCAGCTGTCTGTCGTTATACTGAGAGACGTGTTTGCTCTACTGCAAAGATGAAGGACCATGAATCCTTGACACACTCTCTCCCCCCTCCCCCTTTACTTTCCAACATGATCAACATTCAGACGCACAGATTGTCTGCTTGGACAGTTTTTTGTTCTGACTGACAGCATCTGGCATAGACAAATTTAAAAATACATAGCATGCCATGCTTGGAATTGGAACATCCCTTCTTTATTAATCTTCTCATTTAAACCATTCATTTACATTTCAAGAAAGGTTACAGCTTGATGTGGTTGAAACATTTATTTTAAATGAATAATCTCCTAATGAAATACCTCGAATGAGCACCAGTCAGTGTATATTAAAAATTACACCTGATTAGTATGGCCTTGGAACTGTAGTGAAGATATAAGATTTCCCCATTGTCTCAATCCATAATAAAGAAAAAAAGAAAAAATGTTTAGCATGTAAAAAAGTAATCTTTTTTTTTTTTTAAACCACAGAGCTAAATGAGAGTAGTGTTTTCACGTGCAACCTCCTATCATTTTCAAGAGTACTGTGTCATAAAGCAGTAGCCTTTAAAATGCTGTTTATCTAATTAAATATGGTTTTGCTGGAACAATACATTTAAAGGAAATGCCTAAATAGAGCATTGTTTTGTTTTATTCTGATAACATATTTATGATTTGAGAGACAAGATGCTTTATGATTTTATGTAATCAGAAATCCTATATATATTTTTTTTTCTACTGGGAAATATTCATGTATTTTTGTACAGTACTTTACTAGTAAAATAGAACTGAAATGGTGGACCACCCACTAAAATGTTTATGCACATGCACATATGCACACATACATTCTGTGCACTCTCATCTTCATGATCCAGGTTAGCAATGCAGACATGCTTGTCTAGCATTTATGTAAAAATAATATGAAAATTGGCTATACCACTCAGAATATGGACTTGAGTCCATGAAGGGAGGGGGAAAAACCTCTTCTTGTACTAAGAATTTTAGATGCTTTATTGGATTGCAGCTTTAACTATTTGCTGTACATTAAAAAAAATAAAATTCTTCCAGAAGGAGTTGTGGGGGCTGAGGGGGAAAACCAGTATAATAAAATAGAGGACTGTTCAAGTGTTTGGCAGTAAATATGTAAAACAAGTATCCTGGCTTATTTGGAAAGGAAAGAGAAGCTGTTGCAGACAGGCTCAATTAACAATTGTAAGCAGGAGAGGACTTGTATTCCTTCGGTAAATGTAAGAGAGGTCATTTGCTTTAGGATAAAATCTGACAAATTTTAGATATAGACATAAAGGCTGGAATAAATATGACAAAAGATTTGCAGTTGCACATCAAGCATTTTGTATTTGCAATGGCCATTTACATTTTTTCTCAGTGAATACATTTCTTTTTTATTAATGTTTTCCTGAATAATATGTTCTTAAATTAATTGACTCTGAAACAAGCATTTTGGGACAAAAGGAATTTTAATGCAAGCTCGAAATATAATTTTGCTTTTTTAAAAATTCTTTTAGTAATACCTAATATATTTTTCTTTTTTTGAAGGAAGCGCTAAGAGGATAAGTTTTCAGCACAGCTTTTATTATGCTAGTTATGTGTAGTCTGAGAAGTGAAATAAAATTTTATTTTAAATGAAATCACAGTTTTTCCCTCACAAATTGTTCCATTTATGTGATAAATTTCTATTTTTTATTTATTTATTTAATGACTAGTTATAAAGGCTTGTACAGATATGCATCTGTAAGCAAACTGGGAATAGGTTAGAGAACACAATTCCCCGGTGTAAAAAGCAAGGTTTAGCAGTAATGCTTTTAATCTGGACTTGTAGAGGATTCGGGAGCATCCATAGATCTGCTTCAGTAATTACCATACCCCAAGTGGCACTGGAAGAGACATTTGCCTAAAAACTTGATGTCTTCATTACACTGTTTACATTTTAATTAGAAACATGAAAATTAGTGATTCATATGGACAACTATAGTTTAAGTGGGTTTGCTCACCATCCAATAAATCAGAGGGGAAAAAAAGGAGGGGGGTGGGAGAAAAAAAGGCAACCCTACAACCTGCATCTGCAAGCAGCAAACCCCCTCAAACCTTACAGTTGTAATAAACAGTTTAGTAGGAATCATTCATGGGAATAATGTGTTGATATTAGAAGCTGGTTAAAATGTGGTTTGTATTTTATCTGAGAGAAAATTCTTATGTAAATTAGAGACTGTTATTTTAAAGGTAATGCTAATTGTACTCGGTGTTACATGTACGTGATTGGGGTGTGCGTAGAATACACATATGTAGCTTCTGTGTGTACATAAATACATACATTGTAGCTATATTAAGGAGAATAATTGGTGTAGGAATATTTTGGCAGTGCTGAGCGCTACGTATGGCTGCAGAGCAGCCAGTTTAGCCTGTTTCAGTATGTCTCCATAAATACATGTAAAAATTAGTATAGCTGCACGCATACAAACACATGTGTGTGCGTGCACAGAGGCAAGTGAGGAGATGTGGATAATTTGCCCCTGAATTTTGCATGTACCTGCCAGCACCAGTGGCCTAAAACCATTCCATCCAGGAGTGATGGGGTGAAGCAGCGGTGCCTGTCAGTGTCCCTGCCTGAGTCAGCAGCATGTCCACAGCCTGTGCCGGGCGACAGTCACTCATCCAGCCCTGCCCCCCCGGGGGCTCCGGCCTCCTCCGCACCAAGGAGAATGACCCCTCTGTCTGGCACGCTCAAGATCCCGAATCGCACCGCGTCGGTGTGCGAGTTCAAATCCCTACTCCTGAAGGCAGAGCTGGGATTCCAGCTAATGACTCAGAGATACAGGGGGTCAATGCACTGGTGATCTGGAGTACTGAGCCATTGCACCAGCTTAGTTGTACTTTTTTTTTCCCCTCGTTCCATAACTTACTGTCTTACCCTCCACATTTCCACCCCCATTCCCTTACGATAAAACTGATGATATGCAAAATTGTGTTTCTTCTTTTAAGAATATTTAATGGGTTGTATTTCTCCAGATTTCAATTTGATCCACTCGATTGGAAAAAAAAACGTTTTGTTTGGGGGAACATGGGAGAATTGTTTTCTACACTATTAACTTTGTGTTACTTTGGTTCCATATAGGCTATTTTGGACATTATGCAAATAATACATGGATAGTCAATGTTTTTGAATGGGAGAGCAAGCCTCAGTAGCAATAAGTAAAATCTTGATGGTTTACTATTAATGGTTTTTTTTCCCTTCAGCCAAAAATAAGGAAGTTTCCTTCTCCATTGCTTTTTTTTTATTGGCTTGCTTTTTGTTGGAATCCTTAAGATTTGTAAGATAATATTTTCCTCTAATTTTCACTGCATTCTGTTATTTTCTTTATATATATATGAATTTATATATGTTTATATTTTTCCTGTTTATATTTTTAGCTTTTTAGACATGACATGATATATGTCAGAATAAGCACTTTATAAAGATATTTTGCATTTACCAGTTTGAATCACATTTTTGTTCCTTCATTGTTCAAGTGATGTTTTTGAGCCACAGAATAAGTAAACCCAGGTATGCCTTGTGGCTATTTTAATGCTTTATGTAAGCATTTCACATGCCAAAAATACACAATAATGTCTTTTTTTTTTTTTTTGCATTTGTTTTACTGTTAAAATAATGTTTCAGTTTATCTCAAACAGTTTCATTTGATGTAAAGATTTGTTTTCCTTTTTCTTAATTTATTTTCAAATTATTTTAGCATTGTCTCTAATTCATGGTAATTTGGAAGCACTGCAATGAAGTAACTTGGGTCCACACTTTGTAGTGCGATTGACTTAGTGACAGTGCTATGTCTTCATTTGTTCCGGTTTTTCTTTTCTTTTTTTTTTTTTTTTTTGCTTTTTAAACACATCTCTTTGGGTCTAGGCATGTTATAAATGTGACTGAACAGAACTGTTAACATCTGCAGAGACAGGAACATGCTGCCTGCTTGTACGTACTGCAAAATTCTAATAGTTTTGTGCTATCTGTTAAATTCAGCGTGCTTTTTGCATTGTGGCACGGAACAGTTGTGCTGTGAGGGAAGCTGGCTGCCTGCCAGCCATCGACTATGAAATCCCGGGTACCTGAGAGCTTATCAGTTCTTTTGATTTGTAAAAGAAAAAGTGATGAAAATGTTGGTAAACTGCCATGAAGGTTTAAGGCTGCTGGAATAAGGAGCCGTGTAATCAGATTGGAAAATGGAGCTTGAGATTCTCTGCATGTGAAGCAGTCGCCTGTGGACCTACCGAGATGCTGTGCAAGTGCCTGAGCTGACCACTTTGTTAGCAAATCAGCTTGTTTGCTGCAGCAGCAGGGTAGAATAGGCTCGTCCTTGTGATGGTATGTAACACAGGTAATATCTCTTGCTTTGCACAATGTAATCAGCTTGCAATTAGCTCACTCTACATTAACCTTCTTGATATTTTTCCCTTTCGCAAGACTGTGCACTTTAAACAATTAACTATAGAAAGTAATCCTTCAAGCAAATCTAAGCAATCCTTTAATTTTATCACCCTGCTGAAAAAGTATCAGGTGGTCAACTGGTCTTCATCAGCTGCTGGAAATTCTCAGGCTCACTGTAGCGTGGAGAGGTTCTTTAACCCATTCACATTTAGAAAAATGTCAAGATTTTATATTTCTCACATAATATAATGCTGCATCGTGAAACTGCAATTGGAATTGTTTTAATGAAAAGCCTTGGGAGAGCCCTTTCATATATAGACAGCTTTTATGCTTCTGTTTGTTTAGGTATTTCCATACACTACCTCTCAGAAAGCTTTGATGACACAGCCACTTGTACTGATAATTCCACTGCTTCACCTCCAGTGAACTTGATTCACTAAGGTTGAAGAGAACAAGGCTATCGTTGCTGATCTTCTGTGCTGCTTTTTAATCCTCTGAAATAAAAGCCAGATAATGGTAAAATTTGTGTGGTAGGCAAATTTCCTTTTTGGTAGGAGAATGAAAGTTTTAATGCCATTTGTGGAAAATTGAAGTTTCTAGCTAAGAAAAATAAGACTTTAATTTAAGAGAGCAGAACATTACATGCCTTGTTGCTATTTGAATGGCTTATCCAGCCAAAAGTTCCTTTGTCTCTTTGATAGTTTTGGGTTTCATTACAGGCTAGAATTTTCCAGATTCAATATGTGTAAAATATGTGATTATTGATACCCTCATATTATTGTATAATAGCAATATGCCTGGTATTTCATATAAAAGTTTGCTTCTATTTAAATAATTGTTTGACATGCCTTACTTATTTCTAAACTTAAGTCACTCAACAGTTATGCTCATATGAATAGGAGCAGTGAAACTACTGACAAACATGCTACAAATAATAGTGCTGTGAATGAGCCTTATTAATACTACATTCATTACATGAAAATAAATGTTGTTGGTAATTTAAGGCTGTAATAAATAATGATCTGAATATTTTGTTATATATTTTGTTTAGAAGATGTTGGAAATGGTCAGCAGCTGTTTTGCCACCCTCTACAAAAAGTCATTTAATTGAATTCCAGTAGATCACGGCAATAAACTGAATTTATAATATGTGATCTGCTTTAACCAATGGTATCTGTGAATGCAGTATTGACTGGCGGTGTTAGAGTCATCTTTTATCTCTCTTTGTAGAATGCGAGCATGTTTTGAAAGTACAAAGCTAGATCCTACTAATCATATTGCATTTATCATATTTAATGTTGGCTTTGGCTCAATTCTAATATGTATAAAAATTCTGGAATTTATGTGCACATCTGTTTTTTGTGTGTCCCTTTTTAAAAAAAAATAACCTGCATACATCATATGCTGCAAAGATCTACTTTATATTCTTTTAGAGGACAAACTCCATTAGATATGCACTTACTGTACATTGGATTGTAAATCTTACAATTTAATGGTAATTCAGTGAGCAGTTATTGCTTCTGTGGCCTTTTTTCTTTCTTTTTTGTCCCATCTCACTTGTGAAATAGGGTTACCCTTTACAAGTGTCACATCCATAGATTCATCTTTTGTACTCTATAGTTGTTCCTAGTGCATCATTCTAAGTGAAAAGAAAAATAGGAAGCCAAAGCTACAGGAGGGGCATTGGGGGAGGGAGGTCTATACATAGAAATACAGCATATAGCAGCAGAAAGACCAAGGCAGTTTAGCATCAATCTAACAGATTAAAATTTTGCTGTAAAGGTACATTTTCTTTAACCTCATTCTCATTCGTTTTCCCCTACCACTGTAGTTGGCGTTTGAATTCCCAGGAAGCAGAAATGGTGTCTTAATGATACGAGCCTTTTTGCCTCGCTTACACTGCTAATACTCTTATCCCTTTTCTGATATGAAATACTTTTTGCAGAAACAATATACACATTTGTAAAGAAATTATAAAAGGATTCTCCTTTTGAAGATAATGAGTTCTCTTCAGGAACTGCAGGTTACGTGAAACACAAATGAGCTCTAAGTGGAGGGATTTAAAGTCCTGCTACAGCATTTAATTTCTTGAGGAAAGGAGTTCAGTTCAAGGTTAGCCTGTTATTGTGGCACTGGCAACTACTTCTCTCATTCCTGTTCTTCTGCCAGCAGTACTGCACAAAAGGCAGTCATTTTTATTTAATACGTAGGGAGGTATTAATCACTGCAGTGTTTTGTCGCAAAAATTTGTCTTATCAAATTCATTGTTTCACCACTCACGACAATAATAGGTGTTTAATTACTCAATAAGAGCAGTTTATAGATTCCATTTTTCCTGTTTGCTGGACAAATGGTATTGATTTTGTACTTTGATGCAACATGAAACTGTATTAAACACAATTAGAATTCTAAAGCTGGTAATGTGTATCAGTTATGGTAACTGAGCTCCTTGCTGAAGAAACTGAATCTTCCAGATTTTAACTATGTTTAAATTCTCAGGAGGAGAAAAAAATCTTTAAGGACATTCCTTTTATTGCATGAGCTCTTAATGTCTTTTTTCCTTGTTTTTCACTAGCATTTATGCTTGCTACGATCTTTACATATTCAAGACAAATGGTTTATGTAATATTTTTTTCAGTTAATAGGCCCTTTCTAGTGGTAATAAGTTGTTAAGATTCCAACCTACTCAACAATTTTACCATTGTCTCATCCTACCTTCATGCCATACTTATAAACAAGATACCTTTTGTGAAAAATAAAAATTATGTACCCCAAGCTTGAGTTTGCACAGTAAAACTTCATGAGGCTGGGAAGACAGAAGACTTCTACTGTTTTTCCCAGAACTCAGTTTTCTTGAGAAGGTGGCTGTTAAGCCACATATGGGCTGTTCTTTTACTTTTTTTATTTCATTTTTAGTAATGATTATTATTATACTGTCATTCATGACATGTTTTTTGATATATCAATACCTACATAGGCGCGAGTATTTTCTTTGGGTAGAATTTTAGCGGATTTACAGAAGTTGCATTGCCAGAATGATTGTTTATTGCTTCCTTTGTGGTCAGTACACTTTTAATTACAATTCTTTTCTACTACTGGTGCTTGTGTAACAATTTTCAGTTGGGAGTGCTTAAATGTTTTCATATTTTGTTTGCTTTTGTTTCCAAAGACTCAAAATTAAACAGCATGAATTGAAGGTGAGCATACTCAAGTATCTATATCTGAATCAAGAAAAGGAAAATGATTCCTGTCAATGTGCATTCCATTTTACAAGCTTGCTTAAGTAACCAAATCTTACGATATTTGTTGTTTGCTGACTTCAAGATTCTGCATAAAATTTGGATAACATCCTTAGTATACAATTCCTAGTTTTTCTTCTTTAATTTTATTTCTAGGTTCTGCTTGTAGCCTATATTTTACCTCGTTTATCTCAGGTTGAATATTTCTTACAAATACAAACAGAATAAGTGAAAAGTGTACCATGACTGAAAAATATTTTTGAAGAAATCATGTTATGGATAGTAATAGCTGTGCTTAATTTTTTCTGCATCTAAACACTTTCAAAGTGCAGTTTAAGTAGAGAAAGCAAATGCATTTATTTGAAATACTTATTGAGTTGTATATGAAGATGTGTGTGCTTGCTGGGGAGCATAGTTAGTATCAAGAAACATCCATTGTTTAATCACCAGTTTTTAAAGGAAGGCATATTTGTTCCCTTCTTTGGGGATCTGTTCGTATTGCAGTTTCACAAAATGTGTATTAGCGTACCTATATTCATGATTGTGTTACAATTGTTTCATATCTTTTGCAGAGTATTCCCTGGACTCTGAAAAGCTCCAATTCCTTATTTAAGCTTACTTAAGAGCTTCAGTGGGACTACTCATGCTTAAGTGCTTTGCTGAGTCAAAACTTTATACTTAGTAGACCTTCTTGTTTCTCCTTTCAGACAAATGATTTATTTCCTATGTGTTCTGAATAACTTGGATACCAATGGCTCATTCCATTGTTTGTGTTTTAGTAGTAAGTTAGGTGTTCTTCGCTTTATGAAAATCAAGACAAATTTCAACTACACAAATAGCAGGTGAGACATTAAAATTAAAAGGATGTAGGATGCACATTTGAATCTGTGGTGATGTCTCAGCTATCCAGATATTATGGGAAAATTGCATAAATCTAAGTGGGATTCTGAATAATTGAATATATTGTTCTTATTTATTTGGATTACTGTAGCACTTAGAGGTCTCAACCAAGATGGTGACCTTGTTGTGCTGGTATTGTAAAAACATGTAGTGAGAGACTGTTCTGCGTCAGAGGGGTTACATTCTAAATAGCTGAGACGCACAAAGGTTAATAGGGACACAAAGAGGCGCTGAAATGTGAAGAGACTTGCCCAAGGTCATATAGCAGGTCAGTAGCAGAGCCGTGAGTTAAGCCTACATCTCTGGACTCCTATGCACTAGATTGCTTCTCCAATGATTAAACTATCTGCCTTTAATAGCTACTGAGGGAAGTAATTGTCTTTGATTTAGCAGGGAATTTTGGACAGTGATATTTGTCTGCATTTCTTCTTGGTTTTTGCATGTCATCGAAAACCTAGAGATATAATTCAATAATACGGCAAAGAACATTAAAAGCATGATTCTTATTTTGCCTCGCTTATTGCAAATTTTGCAGGTACTTCTGGAGGGGTGGATGCTGTTTCATAGAGTGCTAGCTACAGCTGCTGGTGTTTGCTGCCGACTTACATACCTATTTTTGCTTTATGTAAAATCAGATGTAGGGCTAACCACTTTGATTGGCTCTCAGGGAATAAAGTTTTAATTACTTTGGCCAAGCTGTCCTGAAGCCTGTATCCTCCTTATGACAGTTCACTTCAGAAGCTACACTGCTTCATTTCGGTAACTTTATTACCATTTGGCTCAGAGATTGCTATTTCGCCTTGGCCAGAGATTTCATCAGTTGCCCGGTTCACCTTTGTCCACACTATACTTGTGAAATGACCTGCTCCTTTAGTGCTTGTCAATAGTAAATTGCTGCATCCTTAGTGTCCAGGCTGAAGCACAGTAAAGAACACAACTCTTTATTAAATTAGTGGATTTTACGCTAATTTTGTTTTTTATTAAACCTGAATGTGAAAAGTTTTAACTACCATTTAATACCAAGTAATTAAGGCACTGGCCAAAGTCACCTATGCAAAGTGCATCAGTTTGAACTGCAACCTGATTAATAAGCTTGGTGATATAAAAAGTTCAGCACAAACGCATGCTCTGCCAGGGCCACTGCTTTAACAGCTGTAGAAAGTGCAGTTTTTGCTATAATTTGGGTCTAACAATTGGATCAAAATAATAATTTGTGAGGTGTTCGTGGTTGACTTCTCCAGTGTGACGTCAGGTGAATTATTAGAACTTGACATCAGTTAAATTGGTTTTGTAGGATATATTGATGAGCAAACTGGTTTGGCTCAGATCTTTCCTTAATTTCATTTACATTCTTCAAAATGAACAATCAAGTAGGACTTTTTTCCCAGACTAGTCTTCCAGATCAGAGTTAAGTTCAGGGAAGGTAGTAATGTGCGTCAGTGCTGTGTCTATATTTTCATCTGTTTGCATACAATCATTGATTTATTGTAGCTCAGGTGCTGTCTGCATTTTGGCTCGTGTTTGCCTGGGAGTGTGTCCACAGAGTAATACCGAATAGCTGGCTTAATAGCTGTGTTTTTATATCCCTGTACATACATCTATATCTATATATACCTCCCAGTATTGTATTCTGTTATAAAAGCTTTTCCTGTGCCATGCTTAGCCCCAGAGGCTCTGGTCTGCAAGATCATTCGAAAATTGTGCTGTGTTCACATTTAGCATGATGGTGTTTTGTTTTGTTTTTTAAACTCTTAACAGTTTATTGATGGGGCCTGAACAAACTGCTGCACCTTCAGAGGACTCAATTAGCTTTTGCCAGGCTCAGTGTGTGTGCAGCAGGCAGCCCATGCATTAGCAATTGCAGGATGGGAGCTATAATGATTTTCACCTACTGACGGCTCTGTGAGCATTAATTTTGACAACACTCTACAAAGTAGGTAAGCGTGGTTATCCCCACTTTATTACTGAGCCCACCAGAGGAAGGATTAAAGCCTCGATCACACTGATAAGTGTGCATGTGTTTAGCTCTAAAACAGTAGGCAGACCTATGTGTTTAAATGGAAGAGCCTTTTTCAGCAAAGTTAAGGAAACATGTTTTGAGCTAATTTTCTAAGTGAGCAGAAGATTTCCATGTCAAAGCTATGTTTTGGGTCTGGGATGCTTGATTCTAGCTTGTTCATACTTCAGCACACCACTTTCAAATAAACTTCCAATTCTTCTTATTAATAGGTACTACAATGATTACTTAAGATACTATGGCAAAATTCTTAGCTTTCGTATTTCCAGTGAATGTTGCTGACAGTCATATGTAGTTTTGCTGTGAATTCACTTCAGTTTTTGTTTTGAAACACTTTCAGATGTTTTATTTTGCTTTTTTCTTACTGTTTTTGAATGCAAATTTTGTATTGAACTGTGTTCTGTATAGTTATAACTACACAAGATCCTTAGCTGAGATTCAGGTGTCTGACTTGGGTGCCCCACTTCTCTGTAAGAGCATGTGTGAAGAGGATGCAGTTAAATCCAACAGTGGTGATGTCAGGAGAAACAGCTCTCTTGCCTGTTTTTGGTTTGGGGTTTTTTTTTTTTTTTTTTGGAAACCAGGGCTGTGGTAGCTCACCCAGCCATGAAAGGGGCCAATGTGCTCTTCCTCCTGCCTGGCTGGAGGTGAATCTCCCACTGCTCTAGGCAAGCCAAAATGTCCTTGAGAGCAGCTCATGGGCTAAGAGCCTCATGCTCCAGTACACTCTTGGGCACAGGCTCTGGGGGCTACATTCAGGTTTTGCAGGGAGCTGGGATTGATTTCATTCCATCCTCTGTCCTGAGTTGTAGGAATTGGTTTGTGTCCAGTTCTACAAATGGAGCACTGCATGGGCAGCTCAGGACCATATTGCACGTGGTGCCGTGTAGGGCTGGCACAGTTGCTGTTGAGCTCCTGTTCCTTTCTCTCCGGATGCTCATAAAGCTCTACTTTAATTTGTCAGTTGTGGAGAGCACATTTTAAATAACAAACAGGAAATCCCAACTTCTTTTCTGTTGCTGTTGCGGATAAATGCCCCTGCTAGATGGGAATAAAACCACTGATGTATGTTCACGGGCTCTGAGAGAGCGTTCAAAGCAGTTACAGGTTGTTTTGCTAACCATATGTCTTTCAGTTTTACTCTTGAAACAGGACCAGCACAGCAATAAATTGAAATTTCAACATTCACAGTATTTCTGGTTCTGATGAATAGACACAGAAAGCCTAGCTATTTTTTAATATTCCTACTATGATGAAATAAGTTTAGCTGAATGATTCTGGAGAGATGAACAATTTTGGCATACTGAGGAAGAAAAAGGGAACTGTGTGATGCTAAGTAAGTGATTCACTGATTAAACTATAGAAATTATGCCTCAGGCGGTGCTGTAGTTGGACTTTCCTATAAAACTGTGCTCTTTTCATAATATAGCTGATACACACAGAGCAATATAAAAATATCAGTCATTCAAATCCAGTCATTTGTACACACATTTCCAAAAGTCTTGCTCTATTTTTCAGGTGCTAAAATAGAGGCTGAGGAAAGCTGCTGGAGTTGTACTGTGATCTAGCACAATACTACTGGAGTAGTATAGTGATCTTGTGGTAGTCAGATGAGATTACAGGGTGATCTTGTAAAAGGGTTAAATTTTGAGAAGGTAGGGGAAAAACAGAAAGGAATTATTAGTGTATTTGAAATTATTTTCTGTTCAGACAGTAGAAAAATGATGACATATCAGCAGCTTTCTTTTTTACACTGAATCTAGACCTCATAAGCATGTTCATATTATCTGGTAGAATCTGTTGGAAATCTGTCCACAAAACTCCAGACCATTACAGCTGAAAAACTTAGACTGGAAAAATGAGTGTCATGATAAGAAGAACCCATTGTTTTCCAAGTCTCTTGTTCTAAGACTTAATTTGACAAGTTCAAAACATCCCTCCTGAAGACATGACAAGAATCTGAAAAACTTGAGCCCAAGTCCTTTGTCTTTAACTACGCCGGTTCTTTACTCTCAGATATTTTAAAAACTAGCCATTGGTTAAAATTGTTCATGGTGAGCACTTTGGTAGGAATGTATGTGTGAAAATGCTTTGAGAATTCCCCAGCTGCATGCAAACAGAACAAAACGAACAACAGAAGTGTGGAGTTTGGTTTTTTGTGTTCTGGAAAACTCTCCCATTCACAGACCAACTACATGACATTTCAGCCTGCTCTGAGAAGGTGAATGTTAGTAACTGGAAGAAAGAAAAGGTAATTATGATAAAGGTTGACACCCAATATAAATAAATATTTGAAAGCTCTTTAGCAATTGTATCCTGTCAAATTTTTCAATGTAGAAAACTATTCCATGCAAAGTAAGGTGCTGAATGCTGACATATTTCCATTGAGTGACATGAGTCCATCTCAGTTCTGGTACCTCCTTGACACAATATAATAAAAGAAGAAAAAAGAGTTGGCTGAACAAAACATGGAATTGTTTGGTTCTGTTAAGAAATGTCACCATTTATCTAAGTAAAACTATTAAGACATAACCTGCATCTTTTCTTTCACCTTGGTGTATTTCAAAGGTAAAAGTTCAAACAATCCTTTTCATGTATATAATAATGGAGTGCAGTTAATTACAATCTTTTTAAAAGAGTCTATTAAGAAGTCATAGCAGATGAACAACCACTAAAGTAGAAAATCCAATGCATTAAGAATTACAGGCTTGCCATATAAACTTTAAATAGCATTTACCAACACTTAGAAGAACATAAGAATAACTTATGTGTTATGGCAGTATTCACAGAAATGAAAATTAGAGAAAAAAAGTAATGTAACTATACCAAACTGGTATAAGAGAGCACACTGACTGTCACTGTGGAGCAAGGAAAGCCTTTGTATGATCTTGTGACAAAATGGCTGATGTTAAATAATGGTTTACAAATTAGTAAGTGACCACACAGTACTGCAATGTAGTTGTTCATTTGGAAAAATATTTTGCCTTCCACTAAAAGAATACAAAATAATAGAAGAACCTCAAACTAATTTATTATCCTAGAGGGAGATAAAGGGGGTCTAAACAAGTTACTGAGTTCTTACATAGCACTGCAGCTGCCACAAAGCAGCCCTAGTAGGCATTGGGCAGTTGAGGCCTATTGGCCATTGCAGGTACCTAAACATGGGTGCATCAAGCACAGGTCTGGAGGAGCTCGGTGAGGTAGGATGATCTGTCTGAAATAAAAATGTACATTTGCAAACATGACTGTAACAAGAACCATGCAAGCTTAGATTGAAGACCTGCCTGTCTGTCTCTTGGCATACTGTAGTGGATGGCAGAGTGTGAAATGCCCCAGTTGTGGAGCTCTGCAGGAGCTGCAGGCTGAGGCAGGAACAGGGTGCACCCACACTGCCACAGGCTCTGCAGGACAGGCTGCAGTGCTCAGCTGGGTGTTTAATTTCCGAAGAGTTGTAACTGTTTGAAGTCTGTAAAACCATTGGATGAGAAATAGGAACGTTCTAACTGATTGCCATAATATCTAGCCATTGAAGCAGGTTTAGGGAGAACTTTTTTTTTTAATTCAGTGGACAATTGTTAGCTATTAGCTGGAAATATGCTAATGGATCTAATAGGAATAAAATAAAAAAAGTATTCCGTAGAAATGGTTCAAACTATCACATTTAATAGGCGGTGATAATCCTTCTGTAGTTTTTTAAATCACTGTCAACTTCTAGAGAAGTAATATTTTTCCACTGTCAAATTTCATAGATTGGAAATGTCTTAAAATTGTAATTTCCAATAAATTTATGTAAACTTTTTCATAGGAATGCATATATTGCTATGAGTACTCAATTAGAAAGTTTTTAAAAGGAAAAAAGATTAAAGTAGAGCCTTCTAAGACACAGTCTTCATGGAATCACTCAGTGGAGTCTTGCTTATGGTACCTTGAAAAATGTTCTGCCAGAAGAAAATATTGTATTTAAGACAGAGATTAAGAGAATGGTAGACTTTAGTGGGGAAAAAAAAAAGTGTGGTTGGAGATTTTTGGTTTGGTTGGAATATTTTTTTTTAAATGCTCAAGAGTACGACTGGTATGGTGGAGAGAGACCTGCTGTATCCCAGCAATATTTTGTGACCACTGGGAAGGGCTGAGGAATGCAGGTGGGGGTTTTGATATGGTTGTCTTTTGTCTGAAAGATCCTGTGTTTCTGCTCGTGGGGTGTTTGACTGGGAGAGTGTTTGTGGGACACTGTGGTTGTCTGCATCTTTTGAGGGTCACCTTTGCAACTGTCCTCGCTCTCTCACCTGCTCTGAGTCTTTTCCTGTCCCATGCTGGTGGTTGTGGTTGATGTCAGTCAGAGAGGCAGCAAGTGCAGTTGTGTTATGTTTGTAAGAGTTGTACCACTGCTCAATCAATTGCTTTTGGAGAGAGAGCAAGAACAAATGTATGACTGGAAGAAACCATCATGAGTTTAAGTTGATTTTTATCATTTCAGTTGCTTTTCATCCTTTGCAGGATGGCTTTTTAGGAGCAATCTTTGTGTTGCTTATACAATAAAAGCCTCATTCAGGAAAATCATGTTTCAATAGGGTTTAAATAAGTAGATGAAGAAGCTTCAACTTTTTAAAAGTGGTATTTCACCCCTAGATGGAGTGTAGCCATGTTAATAATTCCCATTCAGCATCTCTGGTGTAGAGTACGTGGGGAGGCGTTGGTTGGAGGGGAGTTTTTGGTGTTTTGTTTTGGGTTTAGTTTATGGGGTTTTTTTCTTACTTGTTAGGCCAGGAAATGTGATTAGAAAAAAGCAGTTAAGTTTTCAGCACTGCAAATTTTCTTTTTGGTGAAGTTACTTGAAATATCTCTTCTTAAAATAGGAGTTTTTATGTCAACTGAAATCTGGCACTTTGACAACCATTAGATGTGAAGTAATGAATTTATTAATTTCTAATGACAAAACATTTTCAGTAGCACTTGCATGCATTGTGGAAAGTCAAAGAGTATTCCCTAATATCATGCTACTGAGACATTTCCAGGTATCATAAAATACTTAGAATTGACTCTAAGTACATCAATATTAGTAATAAGTTTGCACAACTTTTATGCTTTACTCTCTTTGCAGGTTGGAAATTGGAGTATTTAACCTTACTCTTCCTCATGTTATTAGAAAATGCTATTTTTTTATCAATTAAAAAATACAAAAGCAGATTCAGCAGTTATTTGGACAAAGAGCTTGAAACATTCTTGCCTAAATTCCACAAATAAAAAAGCCAGCTAAATTATCACCTTGAGCAGATTTTCTCAGGGACCTCAGTCAACCTTTATAAAGGATAATTACACTGGTGTTTTAACATGGGGCAAAGGAAATGATAAAATTAGGACATAAGAGACACTGGTCCTATTTTGAGAACACAGTCGAGTAATTGGTAAGGGATTTTACTGCTGTTTTCTTACAGAGAGAGGGTTCTTTTACTTTCACATGTTTGGATATGTTTTTCAGGCTCTTAAGCCCTGTGTTTAGTGGTATGAATCTGAGCAGAGATCTCCCAGTGTATTAATAGTTCGTTTTTGAAGTTGTGGATGTTCGTGGGTGTTTTAACTCTGCAGCTTCAGTCACCTCTCCCCTCACTAACTCTTCTTCTGCATTATCTTCTTTGCAAAAGGATATTTAAAATGAATTTTTAAAATTAATCTAAAAATAATTAAACAATACATATAATCTTGTTTATGCTTTTTAAGGTTTCCTGTGATTAATTTAAAATTCAACATTATTTTGCCAGGAGTTGTTCCCTGCAAAATACAGGCATGAATTCATAGTTTTGTTTTGGTTTATTTTTCAGGATTTGTTTGACAGAATTTCACCTAACACTCTATCCAAACCCGCTAGCTTCACTTAACTTCAGCCCCAAATTACATCATTCGACCCTAGGAGAAGTTTCCTCCATTTCAACAAATCGAGCCCAAGTTTGTGTGACAGTGGATAGATGAGGTGAGCTGATGAGGGTCTGGGAGGCATTGCAATCAGAGTGGCAGGTGAGGCAGCTCTCAGTGAATGGATTTGAAGGACTAAATGTGAGGGTTTGGAAAGGAGGAATTGCTATAGTGGATTACAGCAGAAGTCCATCATGAAAATATCTCAAGTTTTCAGTAGCTATCAGGAAACACTTTAGAGAAAGCTTTATGGAAATGATGGTAGCAATCAAAATCAAGCTGTGTGAAAAGAACTTTATCAATTAAGTCTAGATGTGTTTCACAAAATCTGTACTTCCTAAATATTTCTATGGGTAATCTTAACCCACAACAGTTTATTGTGGTATAATTGAATTATACACATATCACCAGACTAATGTGAGGGTTTTTTTCCCCTAGCTGTGGATTAATGCAGTGAGACAATACATTCCCTGTGAACTATGAGTTATCTGCTGACAGATACTGAGAATAAGATGAAGAGCAAGGACTATTTTTAGTGTAATCAAACAGCTTAATTGAGTTTGGGATATTTGCTTTGACTTAGATATGATGGTGGGAAAAATTTGTAGGGAAAGCTGAACCTGCCTGTACTAAAATTTGCCCTCAATATGGATGCTCTTACAAGGACTGGATAGCTGCAGAGGACTCACTTACATTGTAAAAATATACATGATTCATTTCAATTGGTCTTTTAAGTTTTTAAAATCACATTTGTCCTCTTGCTGCACTGTTTTTGCCAGTGTAAGGATCATAGGTTTTATTTGATTATATTTTGGTAATCTGTTAAATGAGACTGGGTCACCTTGCACCATGCAACATTTCACTTCACTGCTAAAACTTAATGCCATCTTTTTATCTTTCACTGAGTGGATGTCAGAGGACACAACATTAATATAAGACAGGCATCTCTAATATTTCATGAATGGCCTTTTTAAAAAACCCCTCAAAAACAAACCTAGGAAGTAAAAATTGACACTAAGGTAGTGAATTTAGTCATCTTTCTCAAATGTTGAATGGTTTTCCATTTATGTATCTCATCTTTTACAAGACCTTTTCTTTGTCAGGTAGGGCTATTAAAAAGCACAAGTGGTTTCCTTAGATTGAATATATTGTTTTCTTCATGGGATTGGGGGATTGAGAGATTTCCATGAAAAAGTGGTCAAAAACTGAAGATAATAGCCCAAAATAAGACCTGTAGCTTTTTAGTGGATTAGAGTTCACTATTAAAAGATCAAAGACCTGGGATATGGTGCCTTTTTGAATTTTTTTTTGTTTACTTCACTTTCAGTCCCTTGAAAATTAGTTTATACTTTCCAGCTCTATAGGGATGTCAGGTAGGTTAAATCAGGACCTGATAAAGCATTCTAAAAAAGTGTGCTACTAGTAAACTATGGAGTATTTGCCTCCTTTTTTTTGTGTGGGTTTGTCAATTGTACTATTCCAGAATCACGTGGCAATATCTACAGACGTGAATAGCTATGTTTATATTTATACTTTTTTATCTACAAATTTACATCTACACATTTATCTAGAGGTATCAAAATATTGGGTTAGGTACAACTTTTTGTAGCAGTATCTCTTCATGATAATTTTTATATATGGTGATAGAAAATACTTAATGCTTACCTGCTAAGACATGTGAGTGTGATGTATTTTTTGCATTCTCTGATACTTAGGGGTAGGAGAACTCTTGTAAAATTGTGAATATAATGTCTAATCCTTAAGTGGACTAGTTGTACCTTTAGATTAAAGCATTAGAGAAAGGGATGGCTATGGTGGTGTGCAGGACTTGAGCAGAAATTATCATCTTATAGTCTGGATCATGTACTGAGAGGATGCATTCATGTTTCAACTCTAAATACACATGTCCAAAACTTGATTAAGCTACTAGTGAAAATTGCTATCTAATTTATATGTAGTAGCTTGGGAAACAAGAGTGGGAGAGACCTCTAGGATCATCAGTCCATTCATCTCTTGCTGCAGATAGCATGCTGTATGATTTCTTCCCTAAATTTGTTGGGTTCATGCTTAGCATTGATTATCTCCACAACAATTATTTATTTGGCAAAAATCAGTGTTAATTTTACTTATATTAGCATCGTAGAAAATTTAGATAGATATACTGGTTAGGTAAACAGTTTGATGGGGTTAATTCATCCCTAGTTTCTAAAATAAGTGTGCAAAGAACTGCCACCATTTTTTCCCTCCTCACAATTCTGCTGTCATTTAAGTTCAGAACAAATATAGATCTACCCTCAGTATTGCCCATCCACCCCCCCTGCACCCCAGTTTTAGCACGGTCCTTGATTTCTCTATAAAATATTGGTTAAAATAGGTGGCTTTCCAGGCAGTTTTTTGTGAACTAATAGGTGACCTTTGCTGCAACCAAATGTCACTGTTAATTTTCCTCAGCCCTTTAGACTCAATAACTATGTGGGTTTTGTTTCGGTTATTAATGGGGATTCTTTTTAATTCTCATAAGCAAATGTAAAAATCTCTCACATATGACAAAATGTAGATTTGTGGCAGTCCTGCGAGGACCTTGGGTCCGTCAGCCAGAGGCTTTATTATGTAATGCTGCATAAATGCTGTATTTTCATCTGTGACAGATATAGTCTTGAACCTGTATTTTTCATGTTTCTTAACTGTTTCAGAACATCATGTGTGAGAGAACACATCAAAATGGAAATTGCTTCTAGAGAGGCAGCGATAAATATTGGTCGGTTATATTGCATTGCTGGGCTCCATGTGTTTCAGGATGTTCTCAATTCTCTTGCCCTAATCAACACTGTAAATACATGCTGCATTTTCTGGTCATCCATTTGTTGGATTAACAATTTGGACCTTGCAGTTTCTACCATATGTTTTAATTCTTTACTGTATATAGTCATGGTTATATAAGAGCGTCCTCTAACAAAATTATTCTGAAACCTTCTGTCTTTTGCAGCTATTCAGAGAAGGGCAAACAATGTAAATTCTGTGCATTATATGTATAGTTCACTTGTAGGTACTTGAAAATTAGGTAGTTAAACTGAGAAATATATTTACATTCACGTGAAAGTCTGAATCCCTGTGACACAGAATTTTGTTATCTTCCCATTTAAATATTGGGATGGATTGTGTTATGTTTTTGAAAAGGTACTTACTGTTTATTCTCCAGCAGAGATTAAAATAGTACATAGTGTATAATTGAAATACATCAATATTTGTGGTGATATATTATGTAAAAAGAAAAAAAAATACAAAACAACATAGGACAAATATATCTGATTCTGACTATTTTGTGCAGGAGCTTTTATACAAAGTTGTTGACATATTGCTTTTATTGAATATTCCATTAAAGGATTTTGCTTAAGTCACTTCTCCCTTAAAGTCTTTCTAAACAAGTAGTACATGTCCCATTTTTTATCTACTCTTTGCTTTATGCCACTGAGTTAGAATAGACTCATAGATCCCCACCTTGTCTTTCAAGTGACCATAATACTGTCATGGCCATGAGCCTTACTTAGTTTTTGGGTCCTTTACTATGTCAGTGATAGCACTGTGTTTTGTGTGAAGCCTGAGTACTCTTATGAATGACTTTCCAGCACCAGACATAGTATATCCCAATTTTCTATTGTATTCTTTCCTCTGTGGATCAATATGGATTTTAATTAACATCCTAACAAAACTAATGTTGCGCTCAAAGGTCACTCTTCCCATGTATGTTGCTGAGAACTTGGTCTTCAGTAAGTTCCTATCACACCAGACACTGTCAAGAGCAACCGTAACTGAAATAGCTTTTCATTTATCCTGAGGCAAAGGCACTTTTTCCCTTTCTTTCTTCTTCAGTAGATACGCACAGAAGTTTGCTAACTGGGGGGAAGGAGCTGCAAATCTACTATAAATATCAAAGGTGACTTGATAGAGATTCTTGGAAGAAATTTCCACCATACTTGGAATGCAGTGACACTGTTTCATTCAACTGCTTTTCCACATTGCATTACATTAATAATCGCCTTGCAGGTTTCTTGGCAGATGAAGAGAAAGGGAAAATTGGAGGATGATTTTGAATGAATGAGGATGAAGATGACCTGTTAGCCTTAAAGCTTGTATGAGGTAGTTGGAACACGAAGAGCTGTGAAGTAGGTCAGTACTTTTGTCTTCTTTTTACATCAGTTGTTCAGCTGAGCTGCTTTTACAAATGTTTAGCTTATATTCACACATAGCACTGGTATTTCTGTGTCTCCTTCTTGACTGTACACTATATGAGATTATTTTCAGCTGTTTTATCCCTTCTGTCATGTAGCTTTTGAAATCTCTTGCGCTAATAAGCATCTGATAGATCTCACCAGGAGTCTTGGCTTTATCTTTAGTCTTCCTTCATTCTAACAATTCTGCCTACAGTACATACTGTTCACAGGGTAGAGCCACATATTGCTGTTCAGCTGCCAGGCTCTTGAGTAATAAACCCTGCATTTCAATTCTGAATGAGTGTAAATTATAATTTTAGGAGTGTTGTTCCTCTGACAGAAGACAGAGTCCAATGCAACATCCTTGACTATGGATGAAGAGTGCACAGCATTCTGGAAAATAAGTTTATCCTTGATCAGTTGCTTTCAAAAATTCCACCTTATCTGATAGTTCTTTCTTCAAATAGAAGTGCTTTTATAGTCCTGGGTCTTTGGTTTTGAAACTTGGACATTTGGTCCATAATGCCATTTTTTCCACGTTTCTGTAACAGTTCTGTTAAATAAACAAGTTAGCATTCAACACAACTTCAAGTTATAAACAAGCAACCTGATAATGATTCTATTACTTAATCCAGTTAGAATTTGAGATGTTTGGTGCTATTACTTAGACTTGAGAAGTTGAATCCAGCACTGAGCATAGCCAGAAAACCCATTTTCTTGTACTGCATGTGTTTTGATGTTCAGTTGTCCAAATATTGCATTATTGTTATTTGCCCTCAGTCTCATTAAGCAAAGAAGTAAATTTGATGCCTCTTATCTTTTTCCTTTTTGAAACTGAAATAGGGTGCCCTATTCCTCCCATATTACAGTACCCAGCAATTCCAGGATTTTCACTTGCATTTTTTAAGGCTTACAATTAATGTTTCTCAATATGAAGACAGCATTATATATAGTAGCAATGGAAAGGAACCCCATTAAATAAATTATAATATTAAACTCCCATTAAATAAATTATAGTATTATTATTATTGCTGTTCCATGTGTGTTTTTTGGTAGGACTTTAAAAATTGCCGCCAGTTGCCTGCATTGATTAAAGAAAGTAGTGATACTGCACTGTTATAATATGGATTGGAATCTAACTAGGTGCCCTTTTCAGTATTTGCATTACTGTTGTCCTTAAATCCATTATTCTTGAGAATAAAACTTTTAAATTGCTTGATTACTTAGAACTTATACTTTTGCTTAATAAGTTGTCCTTTATTGGATATTACTGTCAGCTGTGCTGTATCTGGTAAAAATACTGCATATACACCACCAGAAGCTTAGATGTCATTTTATTAGGAGGTGCTGCCTCAGCAGAATGAGAATATTAATCTAAAAGAAGTGTATTTTTTTTTCCAAGCAACATAAACAAATCTGTCCTACTTAGAGCTGCAGTGTCAATATTTTAAACTGCCTGTGTTGACTTATTCATTGTAGTTTTTGGCATATGGGATAACTCTGAAGTTTCCAATTCTGGCCTTTCACTTTAGGCCACTTCAGGGTATTTCCGGCCCTTATCTGAGATATTTTTTCAGCCCCTGAGTAGTTTTCGCATACAATAAATGTACATCCTGAAATACCCAATGTTGCACTGAACATTGACTCCTTGGTGATGTGGGGAGTAGGCACTCCTCTAAGTTTGTTTCATTCTGAACAAAAGCTTTAGCAATTAAATTTTGTCCAGTATTCTAGAGAGGGTCTACAACTGCTGAATCTTTTTGAGCTTTGACCTTAGCTTGCAGATCTTCCACTGCTGGAAGAGAAAAAAAAGAAAATACCTACCTGGGAAGGAAGGAGAGTTTGCTGAGAATTTTTAGCAAAGGACAGAGACTGCTTGAGATCCATTTTAGTTAATTCTGCGTTCCTTTCAATACTAAAAAAGTTGTAAAGACTTATTCAGTAGGTACTTTTTAGCTTTATTACTTCTGTGTTTAGATAATAGCATTGTAGAGTCATTATGCCAGAAATGTTGTCACTCACGCTCCCATAGAAAATATGAAGAGTTTCTGATGCAAATACTAGCAAAGAGATATAACACTGGTTGTGTTGTCCAGGATTGTCATTCACAACAGTTTGTTTGTCTGTAAATCACCAGTTCTTTACATGTGTTCCTCATTCCAGGGCTCATTCCATAGCATCAAAATGCCCTTTGTGTATCTGGTAGAGCTGGTCAGTCACAGCCTCATTGTGAAATCAGCTCCCCCAGTTAACTTCTTGCCTACGTTTGTTGTTTTTGCTCTCTACAATGTAACATGTGTGCTTACCTTTAGCCTTTGAAAGTACAGGTTCTTGCTCAGAAATTTCTGGCCATGCTCTCTTGCTTTTCACCCCATTCTTGTTCAAAATATTATCACCCAAATAAAAATCTTTGTATCTTTCAAAGTTGTCTGGTTGAAGACAGTGCCAAAAAATATTCTTTTATGAAGGTGTTTACTCCTTCTTTGAATAATTTTTCTTTGCTAGTGGTACTTTGTCCCTACCATACATGCTCTGTGGGTTTTTGCCAAATCATGCAATTGTTACCGTTTTCCCCTGCATGTGTATTTCCACATGATAGCTGTCAAATCAGGTTCAACTCAAAGATATGTTTTTGTTAAATTTCAGCTTGTAATTTCTATACTGATCTATGCCACTTGTAACATTTCTGGTAGTATTTTGAATTCTTTATAATGTTAAAAGTCTATTGGCTTCTGTAAGTGACCATCCTTTCTATCAGACTATTTTTACCTTCAATAATATCCACTAAATTGCCCTGATTGTCTTTTCAATCCAAGAACATTCTAAATCTACTTCTCCCTGGTTTCAATTCAAACAGTTGTCATGTATTTTGCTATATCACACATGTGTAGAAAACAGAATTCTTTAAATCCTGGAATAATTTCATACCCACCTTCAACTGAATTGATTAAAAACTGATATGTGTATCCTGTGCTCAGAGACAGTTGATATCTACCTGTCTATCTTTCTGTTTTGCTGGCACCTTTGTCCTGTAGATGTAGAACTTCAGTTGCTTGTTTGTTTTGGGAAGTCAGAGTTGGTTGGGCACCATATTTGCTCTGTTTATTTTTGGAGGGGTGTTTTACTTATCTTCCACTCACTGTATGACAGTGTTGCAGTGAGACTTAATCACCTGACATGCACATGAGATCTCCATTCTCTATCTTTCTCCAAAATGAGAACTCCTCATCACTGCTGTAGATAACCTGTTTGGAGGGGCGTATTAAAGACACAAGGGAGGAGAGCGCAAAGGTGAAGGCCATGATATTACCATTTGTCTGTACTCTTGTCACCTCTTGTAAGCCAATTATCATTGTGTCAGTGACAATCCTGGCATGTGAGAGAAAGTTTTTGTTAGTTTCTCTCTATCCCTAATGGTACCCCACTGCCGTAGCAGCAAAAGTCATTTTGCTGGCTTAGCTTTATCCAGAGGTATTTCCTTGAGTTAGGTAATTCACCTGTCACTGATTCTAGAGATCTCAAGCCAGAATTATCTGGTAAACTATCGGCATGAAGAATGCCCAGGTCTATGTTGAAGCTAGATTTATTAATTATGTTAAAGTTACTTCAAGGATATTGGTTGCAGGAGAATTACTCTTTTTGTGCAAAAATACCTTAATGAATAGGAAAACAAATGTGGGTGTTTTCCAAAGAAGTTACTAATACTTTGGAAAGTAAAGGTTGCAATGGAGGGACATATTAGTTGTGGGGAACAGCATTTTAATCTCTCAATGCAGTTCCTACATCAGTTGATTCTTGTAACCTCTGAAAATTAAGAAAAGGGAAATTGGTGAAAAGAGTGTCTGGACAGATCTAGTATAGTTCTGAGATATTCTATAATTTTAGAATAATAATTTTAGAAAGAACACTTCTATTTCTCAGGTTAATAGAAAAGCAAAGAAAAAAACTAAAATACTACACAAATCTGTGATGACCTTGATAATTAGCATTTATAAATCCAAGTGCAAAGGCAGACAGTTCTAAAATGAGTGCCACTAAGGCAGACTCTTCACAGGATTTATTTTAGTTCTTGAATTTTTTTCTCTTTAGATTGATTGCTTCAAATGATGAAAGAAATTGGAAACATCTTTGTTATCCAGTAGCCAGGTATTTTATCCTGTCTAGAAGAAATAGAAATTATGACAATACTTATGTTTCCATAAGTAACATAAATATTGTGGTGCCTTACTCTGGATCCTTACAAACCTACCCCTTCTGTAATGATGTGATTTACCAGGACAATAACCAAACCAAAATTATTAATATAGTTGTTTTTGGGATGATGGGGATTAGAGTAAAGAATCTGTCATATGTATTGTTTATGAAAATACATGTTCATATATTTCTGTAGTTCATACAACCAAACCATCATATAAATGGTTGTGAAATAACAAATACTCTGTAGCTGTTATTTCCACTCACCAAAATACTACCAATGGAAGAGACTGAACCAAATTTAAACATGCCTACCTTCCTCTCTCAAATCTGATGGCTATCATGCTCTTCTCTTGGTATCATTGTTTAGGTGGCTTGTTCTAGTGCCCTTTTCTTGGGGCAGCTTCTTATTCCGAAGCTGACCTTGCTTTTTAATGCGAGTATTTAATAAAACAATTAGTCCATGGTTAAAGAACATTTTAAAGAATTAGTTTATTTAAGAATTTAAAGAAATTAATCCATTATTTTAAAGAAAATAATCTCATATGGACTGTTAAGTAGTTGTATTTACTACTAAATATTAAGGCTAGAGAGAATTGAAGCCTTCTTTGTCCATGCTAGAATCAAAACATATTATTTGAAGGGTTTGCAGAACTTGATTTTGCAGTGCTTGTTTCTTGCAAAAGTCCAGTTATGTCTGGTGCAGAGGAAGGTGCAGTCCTCAACCATTAGATTTTTCTCTCAAGTGGAAGTTGAAGAAAAGTACCACAGCCAAACTAAAGAAAATATTAACCTAAGGTATTTTGCTTCGTACTGAAGCAAAGTGAAATTGCTCCCATCTCAAGTGGGAAAGATTGTCTCCAATGGATGGACAGGTATTAGGAGTTAAATGGGGTGAATTTTTAAAAAATTGGATCTGCAGCTCTGCTTATGTCCCTAGGTTTAGACAAGTGCTCTTTGTAAGAGTGTAATTTTTTTTCCAAAGTGAGAATGCAAGAGGAGTTCATAATTTATAAAAGTTAGTTATCATACTATTACTGATGCAAAGTTACCATAAATCACAGACTGAGAGTGATCCTATTAGCAGTTCACTTCACTGTTAACAGAAAGAATTTGTGTTAGCAAGGTTTATGTGCCTTCACCAGGGTTCTACTCAGCTTAGTTATTGCATCTTATCAATCACATAAGAATATATTTAATTTCATAGTGGTGACTTTCCACTATATTTCCTTGTTCATTATAGTTTAATCAGACAGAAAATTAACAGTGTTGGCTGATGTGCAAGTATCTATGTGCCTGTGTATATGTGTCAATATAGACTTATATATTCCACAGTTATATATTTACATGCCTGTGTGCACATATCTACAAGTATGTGTACACATCTGTATGTCAAAGCATGAAATGTACAAAAATCCATATGGTAGGTTATGCATGAAACCTGTTAATTGCAATGTATTACTGGTTTTAAAAAAGCTTTACTAGTGTTAAAACCAAAATCTACCCTCAACAGTCAACATCAGTAGTCCTTCTGCCTTCCTCAGGAGTTTAGTGCTTAATGGGATTCTTTTGGCTTTGAAATTGAAGAATTTTGTTAGTTGCTAAAGCTATTCAGTAAGAGGGTATTTCAAAAAGAAACGTAGATTGCAAAATGCAGTGGGGCACCTACTGAACTGTTGGTATTGTTTTGTCAAAAAATGATGTAAAATGAACTAGAAAATTGCCGAACCATCAAAGTATGGGATGTGGGAAAGTTAATATATTAAAGAAACACTATCATGAGAAGAAGTGCCGTTTTAAAAATGATATTTTAAGAAATTCACTTATATAGAGAATAGGGCAAAATCATAATCTTTTATGAGCCCAATAAAGACTACCTAGCTACTGCCACTTGGTACAATACTTTTCTTATTGAACTTAGGGGAAAAAATGTACTACAGAGGACTTTTTTGTGCAATATAGATTTAGTTAGCTTTTTAACTTAGAAATGGAAGAATGGTGAGACTGTCCTTTGGACTGAGCAGGCTGGTGCACAATGCCCTGGACCAACATGTGCATGCAGCAGTGCTCATATGGGCAGGGCTGGTGGCTCTGCAGCCAGGGTCCGTAGATTTGACGTGCTGCTGTTGCACTGGCTTTAATGACAATTTATGTAGTTTGGTAGGAGACTTAGTAGTGCTTCCTTTGAAGACAGAAATATGCTTTCCTTCGGAAATATGCTATCTTCAGATATACTTGGGGTGTTATTTTTGCTTTTGAGATAGGCTGTGCAAGTAACAGAAAGTTAATCCTTCCTCTTTTACCTGATGTGTCTTCTTGTGACTGGTCCACTGCATAAGAAGTTCATGTGGCATTTTAGAAAGCCAAAAAAAACAAGATGTCATTTTACTTAAGATCACTTGTTAATGTTTGCTTAAATATTCCCTTAGGCATATTGAGTACAGACAAAAGATAAGAACGATTAGTATTTATACTTTGTTTTGTATTTGTGTAGCTTGTGGTTTCTCTGAAAACAATCTGCTGATAGTAAGACAAGGTATAATATTTGCATTTCCTAGTCTTCCTACTCCGTGACACCTTTCTGCTTCAGTCTATTCTTACATGTACCTTATTCATGGTGTGTAAGTCACTGTAAGGATGTGGGATGTTTAATTCCTAGAAACGTATTGAGCTGTAAAAAACTTGCTATGGTGTGTTGGAAATATGGATTTTCATGCAATGTTCAAATAGAAGAGAGTACTTTATATAAGGAAACCTGCTCTTAAATGGAAAAAAGAGTTGACAGGACTTCCACCTGAAATTGTAATCTAAAATGATTTCAAGCCCCACCTAGGATTGTTGTGTCTGAAACATAATGCTGAAGCTCTTTTGAAGTCAACTGGCTTTGCTTATTTGACAAAATTTTAGAGACAATTAAGGTCTTGTCTATGTTGGTAGCAAAATTCCCAGTGGACTCTAAGTGACTTCAGTGGACTCTAAGTTTTACTCCTCTCAAAGAACGGCTCTGAGTCTGTGGCTGCTCAGAGCTGCATCCTTTCCTGTGTGCTGCCACTGTATCTCTGGCTTTCCACTTCTCATTATTCCCATCCAGCACAGAAAGACATTTGCTGGAAACACCTGGATTTAGTCTGACCTGGCCTCAAAGAGGTCGACAGAGCTAGGAGTGGGCAGACCAGATGTTTGACAGTATTGTCTGCACATCTACAGTATTGAAAAAGCATCTCTCACAAACTATTTTAAGGGAAAATCATTACACATCAAAATATATAGCTTCCATTTTTAATTGAATTTCACCTATTGTGTCACCTTCAGCTAGCATTAAAGAACATGAGAAATCCTGTGGTCTGTGCTTATTTATAACATAGTGGCTGTAGATAGAAATTAGAGTACAGCCTACCTCCCCTCAAGAAAGTCTTTGTTTCCTTACTAAGAGCCTTGTCACGGCTATAATATACTTTTTAAAATGTACTCCCTATGAGCCATTTAAGAATAGACAAAGGGTTCAGATGTGTTTTCTTCCTTAGGAGCCCAAGTCTACCTTTTACCCATCTGTCTGAAATCAGTTGTCTTCTTTCTATTTCCTCCCACCTGCTCTACTCCTCTGTACACGAGTGCCTCCCAGAAGCACTTGAAATCTTCTCTAGGGAAGGTGAGTCCAACTGCTTTGGCAGCCTGCTGCTTTAGCAGCTGAAACCCAACTCTCTTCTTTGACACAGAGAAAGCAGATGTCACTCATCAAAATACATTCACTGTAGTAAGCATAGGAAAATGAGCCAATGGGAATGTGATATTGATACCCTGAAAAACTGCAATTATTATTAATGCTGCAAGTGCCATTTACTTGAATGTTTGACCAAGACAACACTGCTAATTTCTTTTAGCCCAATGTGAAATTTAGAGTCTAATTGTTGTAATTGGCAGAAAAGGGAAAGCTGCCAAAAACACACACTGATTTACCTCCCTCTTGATTCTGTTGACATCACTGAAGTTGCACAGGGTAGTAATTGTTAAAGAAAGTTACATTGGGCTCAGCTTCTTTTTGCAAGTATCTGTCTCAGTTGTAAAAGCTCAAAATTTCTGATCCTTGAAGTTAGTGCTGTGAAGCTGTTGAGATAAAAGAAATCCGTAACTCATCTTTTGCAGCTGTGCAATGTCATGCAACTTTGGGGATGGTGGCTTAATTGAGCTTTACAAATTAAAATCACAAATGAGCCCACAAGAAAACAGCAGTAATGGTTAAAGGAAAAGGCTCCTCTGAATTTGTTGTGGACTATATAAGTATCATAGCCTACAGAAATGACATATTAAGTGTCTGGAGACAGTAGCTCAGCACTGAACATCTTCAGACTCAGACAGTTATTGAAGACTATGTACTGACGTGAGAGTGGACTGGTCTAATCTAAAATCCATTAGGCTGCCAGATTTATCATTAAATCAGGAAATACACCTCTTTGGTCCATAGACTGGTGTAATGCATGGATGGCAGAGTGATGTGGGGGAACCTCTCACTGCCATGACGATATTTATCATTGTAATAGAGGGAATACTGAAAGCTCTCATGTAACATGCAGCAGAGACAACAGCCTTAATGTTCCTGTCCCCAAAAATTTTCCAAGAAAAAGAGATTGCAAATACTTTTAGAAACAGCAGGAACAAGGGGAATGGCTTTTCCTCCTATATTTATACCTTCCAAGAATATACCAACCTCTTAGTAAAGAATTTTATTGTGCCTTTTACAGAAACCTTTGCTGTCCTTAATTTGCAAAATTCCTCTCTGTTTCAAATAGTTTTTCTAAGAAGTGGTGGGTTATACATGGCCTGTTGTATCCCTTTGCCATGTGTGCGGATCTAAACGTATTTGCACGTGATACTATATTTCTAGATCTTTTCCTGAGCAGGCATTTATAAAAAGAGTGAATTTTTAGAAAGAAATAGTACAGCTATGTATGCACTTTGTATTAGGACAAGTTTTCACAATATTTAATGAACAATCACCTGACTCAAAATGTATTCTAGTGCAGATCATTTAATTATGTGTGTAAACAGAAGGCTGGCAAGATTCAGAAAAACATTTAAAAACCTTTCAAGAAGTAGAAGCATGTTTGAGACAGGCAGCTTCCTGATGTCACTTTTTTGGATAGCCGACTCTAATGCAGTGGTGCTGCTGACCTTGGTGGGGTTATGGGCTGTTACCTGAAGGTAAAGGGATAGGATTCATGATAAGAGGGTGTACTTTTCATCAATTAAGGCCTGGCTGCATTTTTTCAAGTGCTTATAGAGCAAAAGAAAGAATTTTTGCTATGGGTTTGGCCAATGCAAAGCTCAAGATCTCTTAAAATTGAGTCTGAAGTTAGCCTGTTAACATTATTTGCATTATTAGAAAGAATATCAGCTGAAGCAGTGAAAATTTTTATAATTATTTATGCCATATATGTTAATGTACTGCATTTTGATATGACCTCTGATCAATAAGGTTGAATTGTAGTGAGTCCTTATTTGCATACACATACCTACTTTTTACATCTTTAAATATCAAATTTTCAACATAATTTTTCACTTTTAGGTTTATTACAAGGGCTCCTCTTTGTGGCTTATGCATCTGCTACTGTACACTAGTATAGCCAAATGAACATGTGAGGTACTATGGCTTAGTACTTTTTCTTTTCAGTTTATCCTGTCTTGCTTAACCCCTGGGTGAAGAGGGGGCATGTGGACAATGACACTGGCTTAACTCATAAAGTCAAGGTAGTTTGATTGTGTGGCTGAGTGTTACCAAGACAAATCAATGCAACACTTGTCAAGACAAGATCTACCAAAGGACAGACATTCTTGAAGTAACTTTCCAAGCTTTTTTTATTTGATTTATTATTTTTGCATTATATTTTAAGGCACGGATGGCAATACTGTCATAGATGACAGAACTTTCATTTGGGGAAAATGAAGAAAGAGGGTAGATGATGTCTCTCCTCTGTCTCCTTTTTCTGTGCCAGTCTAAAACCTTATTTGCCTCCCTTAGGTGTTTTTGTCAACCTATACAGAACCCCGCTGCTGGTGGTATCACACATGCACAGCAGAAAGAGCCTGTCTTATTCCTGCTTAGCACTGGATTCACACCCTACAAAGAGTTCTAGTTGAAATCTGGCCTTGGAGAGCTGGCCTTCTCAGTTGGGGTGGCAGGGAGGGCTAACAGTTTCCTTGGCTGGAAGGCATCAAATTGAATAAACAGAAAACGGGGCCTGGAGAGTGGGAAAGCTCTTGATGGTGATTAGTTGTCATCCTGCTTGTCAGAACAAATGAAGAAGAGGAGCACAATGTTTGCACTGTTTGAACAAGCCTCAGAGAGCAAATTAGATGGTAAATGTGATCATAATTTGCCTGCCTTTCTTGAAACTCCCATGGTGCTATTAGTGGGTTTTTTTTTCAGTAAAAGAGCTTTACCAAATACATACTTCTGTGGAAACTGAAGTGTACCAAGGTTGTTTACAGGGTGGTGGGCAAAGATTTCTGTGCTTTAGTGATAGTGTTTACTGTATCTACATGCTGCAGGCTGGTGCAAAGTGTGTAATGCCAATGGAAAGCATAATCTATTTCAATATTGCACATGATGTGGAAAAAAAAGATGTAGATAGCTATCTATATGCATATATATTTTATATGTATGCATATATAAAATCAGCTTGTGCCTGAGCTTTATGTTGCACTTGGTATTTTTAGAAAGATATCAGGAATGTAAATTCTTCTGTTCTATTATCCTGTGATAATGTGCAGTGGTAGCCTGTGCCCCTTGCTGAACTGTTGGCACACCTAAGGTGACCACAACTGTTACTAAGTAAGAATATCAGTACTTCTATGTTCTGTGTATATAGAAATGTGGAATAACCTGTAGCATTTAGATAATGAGTTTGGGGTGGAGATGGAGAAATGCTACTTACAGTTGATTTTACACATGAAAGTATTTCACACATAGGAGAAATTGTTAGTGTAAACAAGTATCAATTAAGAGAACAAGTATAAGCATTGTTCGAGAATGAGGTAAAAGCTGTGATGTGAAAGACTCTCTTAGGCAAAGACAGATGACTGACAGTGAAAAGATTTAAAGTATTTCCATTGCCTTGTAATGAAATCTGAACATGTGGAAACTAATAAAAATTGACTGAGCTTAATTAGAGACCTATAGGTAGTAAAAACCTTGTTTAGAATCCACACACTTGAACTGTCATATCTCTGTAGTTACCCAGCCAGATGGAAAAACATCAGACTGCATCCAAAATCAGAATTTTCCTTAATATATTTCAAAAATAAGTAAGCTAAAATAAGCTAAAATAAAATGTAACAATAATTGTGAATTCACTGTATCATTATGACATAAAACATAATGGCAGGGGAATGTAAAGGAGAGCATATTTATCTCTTTATAAAATCATTTTAATACACCAGATAGCCTAGACTGGTCTTGCTGCTCTCTATTAAATTACATTTACCTATACATTGCTCTTCTTCATCTTTTTATCCAACTTGGTGGGGACTCACTGGTAAGGTACTCTGCCAAAGGGCCAAGGCCAGAGTGTCAGCATTGCCCAACATAAAAAAGAGAAACTGTGTCCTAAACTAAGGAAGTGAAGTTCGTTCTTGCTGGCTCTGGCTTGTCATGGTGTGAAGGGCTTTCGGAATTACAGTGATTCTTGGAGTTTCCTGTGGAAATGTGCCTTTCTCCACATCATCTCCAGCAAAGCTCTGTCATGGACATAGATATTCTCTATTGATCTGCTGGGCCTATTTCAGGCAGAAACATGTACTTTTTTTGTTCTTGTGTATTTTGGATGAGCTCAGAGTGGAGCAGTAGAATAAATGAAGTGTTTTGCTTCAGTCAGTCACTGAACAGTGCCAGCTATTGTATTGTGAAATATAAGTTGGTAAGAATATTCTTTGGTGGCTAATGCAGTTTTTACCAATATTTTAATATACTGAAGTTCCAATGAATCAAATTATGTATACAGTACAACTGGCAACATACTAGTGTATTCCATATTAGTAATGCACAGCAACCAGCAATTACATTTCATTTTTCTTTATTGACTATTTGAGGCTTTAAAATATTCATTCAGCAAGTTAATGTCTCATTTTTGTTATTTTTAAAGGTATGAATACTTAGCAGGCTCATACACTAATGATTTTTAAGCTGTAGTAGAAAGCACATAGGATATGAACAGTGATGTGAAATAGATTAATTAAAATCAATGTTATTTCAATGAATACTAATTGAATTATTAATGCTTGGATCAGGGTTTTCCCCCATTTTGTGATTATTCAGCTTGTTGGCTGATGTATGCATTTCTGTTGATGAAAGCCATTTCTCCATCTTCCTTGGTTGTTTTGTGGGTTTTTTTTTTTCCTTCTCTCCTGCCCCTCATTAGAGGAATAAATTATCAATACCAAGTAGGAGATAGGGACTTACTCACAGCCAATTTAATTTTTACTGTGCTGTCTCTGTTGTCTCTTCCAGTTGTGAGTACAATAACACACACTGTGTTGCAGAACTAGCCTAAAAGCTCTTCAAATGTGCTATGATCAAAAGTGGGGTCAGCTGGCACTGGGAGGAGTGTGGTGTGAGGCTGTAGCTGCAGTTGGGGATGGCTGTCAGAAGCTGCCAAGCCCAGGTGCCACTTCTGCCTCTGCAAGGCCACTGCTGTTGGGCTTCCCCCCACTGGCCCCATGCACTGGGGTGGAGGGAGTGGAAGAGCTGCAGAGAACCTGCTGCCTTGCTCTCAGCTGAGGAAAGCTGGTGTCCTCTCTGCTTTGCTCTGACTGCTATTAATAACCCTTCCCCCAGGCTACTGGATCATGTGATTTCAGTTGAAATAGATTAAAAGTTCCTTTGTTTTGGTGCCAACAATAATGTGATAATTTTTTTGCCAGTTCTCCAGGGTTTTTGTTTTTGTAACTTGAAGGCATAAACTCAGGGTCCAAGGGAAAGATTGTTATTCCATTGAATTTAGAGAATGGGTTCCCCCATCCCCTCATTTTAACAATTACATTATTAGATAATAATCTATTAAAAATATGTAATTCATCTCTCATTATTTTCTGCAAATAGAACTTGTTTGTGTGTGTGTGCATTTGCAAAGAGACAGCATCTCTTGGTTTTTTTTTTTTTTTATGTTTTCAGAAAGTTCAGTGTTTTAGCAACCAAAAAGAGCTGGTTTTGCAACAATAGTGCAGGTAAAATAAAACAACTTTTCCCTCCCTCAATGACTTCTGAAAGTGCAAAACTGTTTGAAAGGATTCCCAGAATTGAGGATTGTCAACAGGGCCTTGGCAGATAAGCAGTAATATTTCCGACTGCTATGGAAGAGCTCTAATCTTAATATTGAGACCTTTGGCTAAAACATCTATGGCATGAGCTTCCAGTACAGAGCCATTGCAATACCTGTAGTACATAAATAAGGACAGCATGTTGGTTTGCATCTTCAGAGAAGCTAATGCTTTTGAGTAACATTTTTAAATATATTATTTCCTGGATTATAGCATAATATCCTGGATTCTCAGATACACCTGAGTTTTAATACTATTCTTTTCTAGCTAGCTAGGATTTGGTCTTCAGTTGAAGGCATTGTAAGTCTCGATAGTAATGTGTAATGAACTGTCTTCATCAGTATCTGTTGTTCTGTCAGCTGTGTGCAGTAGGGCTTTTTCCTTCCACTGTGAATCAGCAGTATATATTACTTCAATTATTTATTATGTCTGCTGCTTATAGACACTGCATTAACTGGTACTGAGATTTGCATTTCTGTAACGCTTTCTGAAACATTACAGTTTTGTTGTAAGCCACAACTTAAACTGGAAGAGTTTCACATCTTTCCTATATTGTGGGCCCCAAAACTGGACTCAGTACTCCAGATGGAATCCCTCAATAGTGGAGCAGAGGGGCAAAATCACCTCCCTTAACCTGCTGACCACATTGCTCTGGATGCAGCCCAGGATGTGGTTTGGTTTCTAAGCTGCCAGAGTACATTGCCAGATCATGTTGAGGTTGGGCTCAATAATCTTGGAGGTCTTTTCCGACCTAAATGGTTCTATGATTCTGTGATTTTTATCAACCAGCACTCTCAAGTCATTCTCCTCAGGGCTGTTTCTAATCTATTCTCTACCCAGTCTGCATTTGTGCTTGGGATTGCCCCAGTCCACATGCAGGACCTTGCACCCGCAAGTTGCTGAACTTCATGAGATTGACACAGTCTCACCTCTCAAACCTGTAAAAGTCCCTCTGGATGGCATCCCTTTCCTCCTGCATGTCAACCATATGCCTCAGCTTAATGTCATCAGCACACCTGCTGAGGCTACCCTTGATCCCATTGTACATGTTGCTGAAAAAGATGTGAAACCCTGATGGTCCCCATACCAGCCCCTGAGGAACACCATCTGGCACTGGTCTCAGTCTCACTTGGAGACTGAGCTGTTTGTTGACCGCAACTCTTTGAGGGCAACTATCGAGCTAACTCCATATCCACTAAGTGTTCCATTGTCAAATTCATGCCTTTTCCAGTTTAGAGACAAGGGTGTCATGTGGAACAGTGGCATATGCTTTGCACAAGGCCAGGTAGATGAGGGCAGTTGCTCTTCCTTTATCCATCAATGCTCTAACCCTGTTGTAGAGGACCACCAAATTTGTCAGACATGATTTGCCTTTAGTGAAGCCATTCTGGCTGTGACCAGTCACCCCTTTATTTTCCATGTGCCTTAGCCTTGTGTCCATCAGGATCTGCTCCAAAAATCTTACCAGGAACAGAGGTAAACTGACTGGCCTGTAGCATCCTGTGTCTTCCTTTTTTCGTTCTAAAACGGGGATTTTTTCCCCTTTTCCAGACACTAGGGACTTCACCAAAATGCCATGGCTTGTAAAATATGATGAGTAGTGGCTTAGCCACTTAATCTACCACTTTCCTCAGGACCTGCAGATGTGTCTCATCAGGTCCCATGGGCTTGGGCACCTTCAGGTTCTTTAGATGTTCTTAAACCTGATCTTCTCCCACAGTGGGTAGTTCTTCATTCTCCCAGTCCTGACTTTGCCTTCTGCCTCTCGGGCAGTGGGGCTGAAGTATTTGCCAGGGTAAACTGAGGCAAAAAAAGTCATTGAGTACCTCAGCCTCCTCCATTTCCTTGCTAATCAGTTTTCCCATTTCCTTCCAGAGAGGGCCTACATTTTCCCTTATCCTTCTTTTATCACTGACCTATGGAATGTTTATTTGTTGCCTTTGACATCCTTAGTCAGACTTAACTCGATCAGGGCTTTAGTTTTCCTAACCGGATCCTTGGTTGATTGAACAATTTCTCTGTATTCCTCCCAGGCCGCCTGTTTTTGCTTCTATCCTCTGTAGTCTCACTTTTTGACTTTGTCCAGGATCACCTTTCATCCATGTCCTCCTGACATACTTTGCCTGACATCTTTGTTGGGATGCATTTCTCCTGAGTTTGGAAGAGGTGATTTTTGAATATTAAGGAGCTTCTTTCATCCCCTTTTCCCTCCAGGGCTTTATCCTATGGTACTTTTGATGAAGATCCATGAAGAGGCCAATGTCTGCTCTTCTCAAGCTTGCTGTGTGCTGTCCTTGCTTCCTTAAGGATCTTGAATTCCACCATTTCATAGGTGCTGCAGGCAAGGCTTCCCTTGAGCTTCGCGTTCCTCACCAGCCCCAACTTGTTGTTGAGAACGAGGTCCAGTGTAGCGCTTTTCCTCACTGGCTTCTCTGTCTCTAGGGGAAGGAAAGTATCATCCATGCATTCCAGGAAGTTCCTGGGTTGCCTATGCCCTATTGTGTTGTGTCTCTAGCAGGTATGTTCCCCCTGAGGACCAGGGCTTAGGAACATGAGGCTTCTGTCCGTCTGCAAAGAGCCTCATCTGCTTGGTGTTCCTCACCAAGGAGGGACACCTGTAGCAGACCCCCTCTATAATATCATCTGTTCTTGTTCTCTCTTTAATCCTGACTCATCAGCTGTCAGTCAGCTTCTCATCCATTCCCAGATGGACCTCCACATGTTCCAGCTGGTCATTGACATAGAGAGTGACACTCCCTCCTCATCTTCTTCCTTGGCTGTCCTTCCTAAAGAGCCTGTATCCTTTCATTCCAACACTGCAGTCCTAGGAGCTATCCCACCATACCTCTGTGCTAGCAATAAGATCCTAGCCCTGCAGCATTGTACACATCTGTACCTCCTCTTGTTTATTCCCCATTCTATGTGAATTTTCGTAGGGAGATTTAAAATGGATTCCCAGTGAAGCTGATTTACTGGCTGGAGTGGCTGGAATTCCTTTATGCTCTTCTGCTCTCCTGCTGAGCTGAGATCCCTCTGCAGGCTCTGATAATTTCTTGCTGCCATTGACATCAAAATTATAGGAATGCTATGGATTTAAGTCCTTCCCTTATTCCTGTATTTTTTTTTTATCCTTTTTTCTTCCTTGGTTTCTGCCTCTGCTGATTTCCTTATCTCTGTCACTTAGTCTGAATGAGATTTCTGCTATGTTGTGTAACAAGATTTTAGTGATATCTAGCCATTCACCTAAGTAGTTACTTCACATCAAAGATAATATTCTTACTTTGTTTGAGTAGCGCTGAACAGCTTGGTGCACTTATCTTACAACTTGCTGCTGCTGTAGTGGAATAGGAGTAATCAGATGTCCAGAGGAAAGAATGAGACAGCTCACACATGGGACTTGGTATAATCCAGTGTCCAAGTTTTAAATCTCTCCTTTATAAACTTCAGTTCCCCACACCCATTTCAAATAACTTCTTTGTAGATACTAGCTAAAACTTTCATTCTGGACTTTGATCCAGCCCTAAGGATCCCAAAGAACTTGTTTAAATGGGATATCCCATCATATTTGAATATGACCACTTTACAGATTCTTAGGCAAAGTATGAATTACTACAACAATTTCACTCTGCTGCGCCTCAGTCAAGGGTTCAAAATTCCTGTGTGTGTTCTACAACATTTCTCAGATTATGTTTTGATAAAAGCAAGAGAAAAAAGGTTGTTAAGATTTGACTTCTTGACCATCTGCTAAATTTCAGCTCAACCTCAAACCCTTTATACTCTTCCCTTAAATTCTGTTGCTGAAAGCTACATTTTCATGGCTAGGCATAACTTCCTGTATGCATCCATTCTTCTTCCAAGCTTCATCTTAAGAAGGATGGAATTGAGGAAGAGAAACTCTTCCTCAGAGAGAAGAGGTTCATCTTGAGGTAAGGGAACTTATCCTTCGAATTTATTTCTCTCAACATAGAGGATACTGTTCCCATTGTAACATGTATAATCTTATGATTTGAATTTGATGTTTTTAATAGAAGTCCTCTGTAGGGAGGAAGGAGAACATATTGTAGATGTTCCTCACTTGAAGTTAACAAGTCAGAAACCATTTTATGTTAAATGTCTGTTTTTTATTTCAAGACGTAACTTTGTAATATTATTTTTGCTCATTATGCCAAAGGAAGATATTTTTTTTCTTATGGTCCTTTGCACTTGGGATGATAACTGTTTCACGCAGTAATTGCTGGCCTGTTCATTGTCCTGGGCTTAGCTTCTGCAAGGAGGCAAACCTTTCAAACTTGTTGGCTCATTGGTAGCATGATTCCTGATTCAGGTCTTCAGATTGTCCAGTAAAGACTCTTGCACTTGGGATTTAGTCCATCATACTAGTTTTACATACTTTTATCATGCAAACATAGAATGATTGAACAGTATAAAGTAAAATAGTTCTCAGTGCCTTCTCTTATGATGTTCTGAAAGAAAAATGCTTTGAAATCCATCAACATGCTATTTGATTGCTTCTTTTACCATCTTTTTTGGTCTTCTGTAACTGAAGTAATATCTGTTGAAAGTATTTTATTACAATTTTCTCTCTCTGGTGATGATTCCTTTCCCCCTCCTCCGTGTTGAAAATACTGGTTTTACTTGTTGCTCTCTGTATTGGGTTGACAAGACATGGTATAGTTATGCAAGAGAAGGTAGACCTGATTACCTGTATTTTTCTCATCCGATTTCACCTTTTGTTTATCTACAAAATTCTTTATGTCTTGTAGGCTTTTAAATGTAAGAAAATAGTAGTTTCATTACTAACGCAAGGGTAAATAAATGGAAAAACACATTTTGGAATAATTCCTGATGAGGTGGTGGGGGGAGTGGAGAGAGTAGACTTAATACATTCTTCCTAAACTTTTTCTGAGAAATAACTTTTCTAAAGTAACTTTTATTTGTTTCTGTCTCCTCAGCTATGGCAGATATGCCTGAGCTTTAAATTGCCTGTGGTAATGAAAGGTGACATCAGGTGAAACTGGAATTTAGCATTGGATCTAATGGGATATTTTGTAGGACTCTAGTATCTGTATACAGACACCAGAAAAAGTAGGAATCTGTTGTGAAAGGTTTAGAGAATGGCATGTGTCCTCATTTGAAAATTAGAAGTAAAGACTAAATTTGTCTTTCAAAGAAGGATATTAATGGGGTACCTAGTATTATTTTGCAGAGGGGAATGTGTTGTAAAGCATGATCTTATCATGCTCCAAGAGGCCTGTTTGGACTTTTATGGTTTGTTTCTTACTTTACTTTTTTTCTCGCTGGTATGATGTGGTTACGGTGTAAACAGTTGATGAAAGAAGTTAAAGGTTGTTTAGTCTTATTACTGGAATGAACGAATGATATGTGAATAAAAATATAGTTTTAGGGTTTGGTAACTGATTATAAATGAATGACATCTGTCAGAATATTGAATCAATATTCTGGGTTAGAGACTGCAAAATGATTGTCTGCCAGTTTGATTCCAGAGCCAAGGTGGCCAACAAAGCAGGGGAAAAGTGTGTAATGCACAGATGAAAACTTAAGAAGGGAATGAGTAAAAGAAAAGATGATCAAAAGATGCTTCCATTAGTGGCCTGGTTTCTTTTTAGAAATATTCTACATATATGCAGCTGCCAAGTGGAGACCAACTGATTAAGAAAGGATATGTTTCTGTTTGACCCAATAGGAAACACTCTTTTTAAAAGACAAAATTGTGTGTTTCCTACATCAGGAATCTGAGCAGATGAAATTATACCTCTGGATGATTTAGCATCAGGAGTTTTTTTGAACTCTTAAGTTACTGGGATCATTTTGTCTTTGCTTGGAATATGATATATTAAATTTGACATATTTTCATATGTTACATTTTTGTTCCAGTTTCTCTATTTCATTCAATGATAATTTAGTGTGTATTCAATTTGTCTTGTATTTTGTCTGTAAAATTCTTAATAGCTGATTTCCTTGATAATAACTGTCATTTGTCTTAGTTTTTACCCATAGTGTCAGTCCAAATGCTTGTAGGAGTTTATTGATACCATAAACATTTTTGTCCAGTTACCAAAATCCTTATTGGAGGTTGATAGATAATGCTGTCTCTGCCACCATGCTTTCTCCAGCATCTCAGTTTCAGATAGCTTTCAAAAGTTTTTCCTTGGGGACCAGGAACAAGATATAAATTGTTTATCCTCTTTGAAAGAGTGGTCAGGGAATCTTCCCTGACATACAGTGAAATCTCATTTCCTCCCAGACTTCACAATATTCAGATATCCAGCAGAAGGTAAAAATTTTAAGGTGTACTAATGTAGCACACCTGCTTTAATGTGGCTGATAGTAACTGTACGGTCAGTTAAGATCATATTTATTCTATATTTTTTCTCCTCTGGCTGTCAAAATTTTATGCTGCTTCCTTGGCAGAGAGACTTCTTCTGACCGACCTTATTACCAGAGTATATTTTATTCTTTCATTAGAATTAGCTTCTATGATAACTCCAGTATTTTATCACTGCAAACTATTCCTCTCTGCTGCTTCAGACCCTGCTTAATGTGACCAGCAGGCTGAGGGAGGTGAGTCTGCCCCTCTACTCTGGGGCTCATGACACCGCACCTAGAGAAGTGTTTTCGGGTCTGGGGCCCCCACATAAGGTTGGTGCAAGTCCAGAGGAGAATTGTGAAGATTATCAGTATGCTGGAGCACCTCTCCTGAAGACTGAGAGAATTGGAGTTGTTCATCCTGCAGAAGAGAGGGCTCCGGGGAGACCTTAGAAGACTTTCCAGTACCTAAAGGGGTCTACAGGAAAGCTGTAGAGGGATCTTTTACAATAGCATGTAGTGACAGAACAAGAGGAAATGGCTTTAAAGAGAGCAGGTTTAGCATAGATATTAGGAAGAAAATTCTTTATTGTCAAGGTGGTAAGACACTAGAACACGTTGACCAGAGAGGCTGGATACCCCATCTCTGGAAATGATCAAGTCCAGGCTGAATGGTGCTTTGAGCAACCTGGTCTAGTGGAATGTCCATGCAAGGGGATTAGAACTAGATGATCTTTCAAGTCCACCTCCTACCCAAGCCTTTCTATGATTCTATGTTGTCAATAACGCTATGGATCTGGTGAAAACATTACAAAATTTTCAGCAAAGGTAGAATCAAGTGGATCTGGAGATGTATCCACCCGCTTTCTTCAGTCCAGTGAAAATGGGAACACTGCTGTTGCCAGCAAGCTTTCTTTACAGACCTCTGTCCATCTGGAGCAGGCACCAGAAAAATGACACCAGGTTCATTCACCAGTTCACCAACTCATCACACTGCCCTTGAGGAACTATTACAGCTCAACAGATTAATCAGATAAGATTAATACTCCTACTCTCTGGTGATTACCAGTGATCTGTTTCGATGGTTCTTATTCTGGCACTTTTCCCACTGAAATTCTTTTCCATGTAAAAGTGGAACTAATTAATTCTAGGGTAATACTTTCAGGTTTTTTCAGGTTAACGGTTCAGCCAGTTCATGTCTGGATGCTCGGAGTTCCACTGAGATATACCAATTGTCCAGACAGTGTAGTAAAGTTACCTTGTTACTGAATATAGAACATTTAAAATAAGTGAGATCATAAGTAGTTATAGTCTTAAACATTTATGGTTCTGAGTTGCATGGTTTGGTTTTTCTGTCATGAAGATGTCATGTTTGTCTTTTACTGAAGATCACCTGTATTTCGTCAGCAGTACTTTTAGGTAGACAGCATTCTTCTGCAAAGGGATCATAATCTGCCATGTGCTAATAGCACATGTCACTCTACTCCAGAAGTGGCATTGTTGTGGTGACCACCTTTAAAACAGAGTATCTATCATATGATAGCAGCTGAGAGGCATGAGGGTGACATACAATATTGTACAGCAATAAAGATGATACTGTGGGAATTACGTACAATCTTTAGTCAAGCTGTCCAAGCTCTTTTTGCAGAGATAATAATATAGATGACACATTTGTAGCAAAGTAAGAAATAAACCTGCCCTACTTCTGCAATTATCAAATAATCAAAACTTGTGATTGTCGGATAATCAAAATAATCACTGCACCTCAACCATAAAACTTTTCATTAAAGTGTTGATTTTTTTTTGTTTTTTTTGTTTTTTTTTTGTTTTTTTTTCACCCGAGTGGATAAGATTCAATCCTCTGTTGAAAACATTTTTCAGTGTTGCATTATTCTGACAGCCTGGCCTAAAGTTCTAAAAATGTATCATCTCTCTCTAATTTTTGAAAATCAGCTTTTAAAAATATGATTATGAAAAATGTTATCCTTTAATTAGTTCCAGAGAAAATGCAATTGTAGAAGATTTTACCAATATGAGTCTTCTCTAAGGAAAAGCATTTTAAAAGAACCAGGTTGGCAAGCTGCTGCCTTGATTGCTAAACCCATATTCAAAAAATTCCAATTTGACTTTAGGGTAGGCACATTCTTACAGAAAACACACAAGGTTTTGCAGTGATTTATATACTTATTTTGCCAACTCAGTTGTGTGATGTTCAATATCTTGAAGAAAGAACTCCCTAGGATTAAGCACTTGGTATATTTGAGCACCTCTTTGTTCTCTCAGATTTTTTGCTTACTTAATCTGCTACTAATTTTTGAGTGTTTTTTTTTTCTTCATTGTGCTGCCATTAGTATATTTATTTCTTCTTGTTTTCCTTTTTATTTGAGCATATTATACTTGGAGCTCTTAGCATATTTATTCTGTATTTGATACTAGGCTGACAAAAGCCAACCCCAAAGGGACTCTGCCATTTCCAGTTGTGTCTAAAGTAATCTCCATGCAGTTGTGAGCAGGAACTGTCCCCAAAAGCGCTGAGTTTGTCCTTGTGACTGGGAAACTGTGTTGCAGTGGTTTGATGGTTTGTCATAACTGAGTAGCAAAAGGACAGAAGGTCTTGAAGATGAAGTATATGATCTTACAATTCAGTCGGCAGAAATAAGGGTATTCGAGAGAAAATTTAGATAAAGTGGGGGAGATTCAGTCATTCCTAATCTCCACTGGATTGACAGCAGTATTTCTAGGTTATATATTGTTTGAGGAAAGGCAGGGTCTGTTTTTGCCCTCAGTTGTGAGGGTGCAATATACCCAAAGGTGCCTAATGCGTTCTCTAAAAGAACCAAAACCTGTGTTCCAGAAAGAGCTTGGATCATTTGGCAAAGATGGTGACATATGTAGTTTTGTTGATCTTTACCCTTCTGGAATTATCCAAAGCAATGGCTATTTCCATGTTTTATCTAATTTCTCAGGTGATAGCCAGTGTACTATCTTGTATATTGCCTTGAGATTGTTTCCTTGCTTCAGTGTGATCCAGCCCACTTTCTTGTTCTCACAACTCGTAAAAATGGCTATAGTCCAACAGAAGCTGAATAGTCTCCCAAATCTCCTGGCAACACTGCTGGGAGAAGAGATCCAGTCTTTGTACTTCTTGCATCCAGTATCAGACTGCAAGGGAAGTAATAGCACAGTGTATGATGCAATGGGGAATCCAGTGCACAGCAATCTGAGCTACTATGCTGTATTTCTGGAGTGATCAAGTATTCTTGAGGGATTCACAGAAAGCAAGTTGGGTTGGAAGGGACCCCAAGCTTTTACTCAGAACATGACTAACTTTAAATTTTATCAGATCAGCCAGATTCTGGTCCTGTTGCTGTTGAGATTTGACATTCTCCAGGAATGGAGGTACCCAGCCTCTTGGGCTGCCTGTCCCAGGGCGTGTTGAGAGTGATACCTGTACTATGCCCTTTCCTTCAGCATGGCCAGCAAACAGACACTGTTTTTTCAGTATATAGATTTGGTGCATTTTACCTTTTGTTGTCATAGAGGAACAATAGGCAGCAGGTAATATATGATTTGCAAAGTACAATTTTCAAAAGTACTCTTGGCCTGGGGTGAGGAAATATCTAGGTAACTATCATGGTACACAGTAGTGAAAATCAGGTACCTCTGCCTCTGAGAGATGATCACGTTGTTCTTTCTGGAACTGACACTAATGGAAAGGTGGAGAAAAACTGATGCATAAGCAGTAGTTATTTTCTGAAGGGAAGTGATGGTAGTGAAGCATATTTAATATAGCAAAGAGATTGCCAAGGGAGGACATTGTTTATTTGAGGTTCTTGAAAGCTACAGACATCAAGGAAGCAGAGAAATTCTTCAGAGGGGGACATGGGAATGTTTCTAATGGTTTCAGAGAATTAATGGGATAACAAAATAATTAAGAAAGGAGAAATTTCACCTGAGGCTGTCAAATTTGACATAACTGATAGGAGATGGAATTTCCTAGGTTATACTTGAAGAAGAATTAATTCAAGAAGTGTCAATTGGCCAATAAATCATTTCAGTTGGAAATGCAGAAGAGGTCTGTAGCTTGCACAAGAAAAATCTGTTTGTTTTTGTATGTGAAAAGATCACCGCATAGTATGCCAAACTCTTTAAATGTTGGCAGACAGGACTCTCTGAACAAAGAGTGTTTCATCACTTTAAGCACAGGCATCTTGTGGATTACTGTGCAGTGTGAATTTTATTTATTTGCATTTCAGTTGTTTTCTCTCTAATTTCAAAATTAATTTTCCAAATGTTGTTTTTCTCTTCTATAATTTATATTTTATTTTCTCAACTTCATGTTTTTCACAAGCTAAAGTCAGCAATAAGGCAAATATTTGGCTAAGAGCTTTGAGTGAGTTGATTTTATTTCTGGATATCTTTATTGCTACCTTCTGTATTTAATCTTCCTTTTCTTCCCCTTCCCTGTAATATTTCTGTCATCCAAAAAAGGAGTCAAACTGGATGGGATATGGGTTGACTCCTGCCCCCTGATTTTTAAGCTGTTTTCTGTCTTCAGAAGGATTGCAGTTGTTTTCATTTTGTTTCTGCTTTTTCAGATGAGAAATTACCACAAAACATATCTGCAAGAATGATCCCTGGTGTTCTGTGGTGTGTGTGATATTCTGCAGCAGAAATACTATCAATACAATGCTACTTCTATCAGTGAACTGAGATTTTTTGTTGTTTTAGCTTCTTGTCTGTGTAGTTTTTCTGCACTTTCTGTTGTGGTCCCAGACTTGTGATAAGGGCTGAGTTTGCCACTAAAGGAGATCAAATCACTGGTTTAGTTTGGAGGAAAGGTAATTTCCAAGCTGTTTTTACTTGATATTTTACTTATGTCAATCCGTAGTAACTCAGAGAGCCTACTGGAGTTAGTGGAGTCTGCTGTATTTACAGTTGGTGTCAGTGTTACCAGTGAGTAGCCAACAAGGCCACTATGGAACAGGAGTGACATTATCAGTCATCTTTTCTCCTCTCTGGACTTGCAGGCAAGAGAAGTACACTCATTTGTTTGAGCTAGTGTAGAAGGTTGTATGTGTACATAGATAAGAAGAAATTATGGGGAGAAATCCTTCTTCCATTTGAAAGTGTCAGGCTAAGCAAAGCAGCTGCAGTTCTCCTTCAGTAAATGCGAGATTGACGCCAGTCCTGCCTCACACAAACCTTTGAACAGTTATTGCAAGACAAAGCAATTTCTGTTCACTGGCTGGTTGGCTGGCTTGGACATGATTTCAGCTGCTTCTTTGAAATTTCTGTTGAAAATTTTTGAATTTAAAATGAGGCAGAATTTTAAGAATACTCATTTTTGCAATTGTCCATTGTATGGTAAGGTAGAACAAGTATTGGTAGCAATTTTGTAGCAATAGTTTACTTTTCATTTCCTTGCTGTGCAGTAGGATTAGTTCTCTTCTGTGGAATTCTCTTCTACTTGAAAAGCTTGACACTAAGTGGATATATATTTTTAAATATAGACAGGAAAGCTATTATTTTTTATTTAGCTTTTACTGTGTAATGGAATTTGTGACAAGGTTATTTGCTTCAATATAATTTTGTGTACTGATTAGTGTTCTTTGGAAAGGGCCTTGAGGCGTGTTGCACGAAAGATGCTATATAAGTAGGGACTGGAAGGGTAAACGACCTTTGTTTAAATGCAGTCAAGTAATCATTATCAAAGTTTTAAGCAATTTGAACTGCCTAACAGGAGGTATGATGACAATAATTGCCAATGTCCTTAAAGGACAGCTGTACCCATTTGATCACTGCCACATGCTTGAAGTTGATAAAAAGAAAACCGCTTTGCACAATCTCTATGTTGTATCTGAAGATAACTGTTTTAAAACAAGCAAGGAAACCAACACAGACATTCAAAACAAACAAACAAACAAAAAAATCCAAAACCAAACCTAAAAAAAAAAAAAAAAAACAACCAAAGAAAAGCCAAAAAACCACCCCAAACCAACCAACAGAAAACCAGAAATTTAAAAATAGATATTTTGAAGGCCTATGCATGTAAATCTACGGAGTTTTACCATACAGCAGTGTAGGTGCCAACACCAGAAGGCACGAGTGAAAGATAAAGTTAAAAGAAGGAAAAAAGTGCATTAGTATTTAAATAGGAGTGAAGCAGGCAGTGTATATGTAAGAAGGAATGGTTCTGCCATGCAAGTGAAAGGAATGCTGTGCTCTGCAATGTTTTCTGAGCTTAACCTTTAGGTAACTTGGGTCAAGAATGTCAGTTATGCTGAAGGACTGAGACAATATATATTCATATTTCTATTTACTCTTTCCATACCCAGAATCATCTTGAAGTATACCCCCATATGGACATGCACAATCAAAATTTGATTTTGCCCATTGTCTGAGGTGCATATAGTGGAGCTTGGCCCAGCTTGGAACCAGTAGTTCATTTCTCAGTGTGGCTCTGTGCCAAGTTAATATTTCCTGTCTTAATGTTCTTACCACTGGTTTAGGCCCACCAGCTTTCCACAGGCTAGTAGCAGGCTCTGTAACCCTTCTGAGATGGGTACATAAAACACATCAGGGCCTAGGGAATCTCTAAGTCCGGTCTGCTACTGTCACTATATATTATAATATAAAATGATAAAGCTGTGTCTTAACATGAGCTAATTATTTTTGTCCTTCAGGACTCCAGTTGGCTGTTCAATAATGTTATTGCCCTGGGAGTTACAAATCTTCTAATTTGCAGCATAAAAATATTTATGGCTGTTTTATACTTATTTGTTCTTGTGCCAATGTTGTCTTTTTGACTTCAATAGTTCATCTCCAATGTATATGCTTTGCTGATTATATTTTAACAGAAGAGTCATATTCCTATTCAGTCTTGGCAGGGTAGACCAAGCCAATGTCTTTTATTCTCTGTGAGTGTACACTCTTCATTCCCAGTGTCATTCCTATAGTCCTTCCTTGTCCTTTTTCCAGTTTAAATTAATCTTCCCTATATAAAATCAGAATTATTGTTCTTGTGAGGTTTTGCTCTGAAATGACATTAATACTATCTGGAAAAAAGAAATCCTGTTAATATTCTGCAATTGCATATCTTGTTTTCATATTTACATCTAATTAGTTGGTGAAAGTATATCTTCCAATCAGTTCATACATTTCAGAATTGTTTTACTTTTTCTCTTCTCTGTGCTTAAGTTTCAGCTTGTACCTTTTCTTTTTCCACTGTTATCTTATAGTTGAAAGTACTACTTTCTCTTCATTGCCTTTGCTTACTTGGACCATGATATTTTGATTTTTCTTTCCACTGGTGGTATCTCCTAATTTTGTGTCATCTGCAACCTTTCATTGTTTGTTTCTACTGATGTCATATTCATACTCAGTAATTAAGTTAGAGGAGTTTTGCAGACTGATCTATGAGGAGTTTCATTACCAAGCTTCCTTCAGTTCATTTGATGTCCTTTCAATACTGTCATTATATCACTTTTAATATTTCCCTAGCTAATTTTCAGTTCTTTTACTAATTCCTATTTTTCCAGCTGTAACAGGGTAACACACACAAACATATATATCTGTAATATATATATATTTATATGTGCTCATCTGCAGTTAGATGATTCAGTAATTTCCTTACATCAGCCATTATGAGCTTCATCCCATTCTTTTGTTATATCTACATATGTATTTAAACATTGAATTAATAGAAGAATTATTGTTTGGATCAATTTACCTCTTCTGCATCCTTAAATACTGGTGACTCCCCCTCAATTCCTGCCAAGTCCCGATAAAACTGTGGAGATTTAATGAATAATTTCTATGACTGCCCCAGCACACTTCATTTTTTCCCACTGTGTCTATTTATTTTGACATGACATGACCTGAGTGTTTTAGCCAACCTATCTTTTTTAATGTTTTCACAGTCTATAACGTCATCAGACACCCCTTTCCATCTATTTTTGTTTTTCCTGAAGAACACATGCATTTCGGTATCTGTGTTCCAGCCCTTCTTGCTGTTTCAATATATTTTACTTTCCTGCAAGAACTTTATTCATCCTGCAGCACTCCAAACTTTCCCTTTTAAGAACACAAGTAGCAGAACAACAAATCTTAAAAGTATTTCTTACTGATTGGATCCAGTTCCCTAATGAGTCTATTCATGAACCATGCTATCTCATTAACAATTATTGGCATGAAAATTAGTATTTTCTTCTAGATGTGCCTCATATTTCCGCCTCTGTTCTTTAAGCCATTATTGTGACTCTGTTTTCTTGGTTTTCCCCTTCCTTTGAATCAAATCCAGATGTTGAAAATATGTGCTTCTCCCAACAGTCTTCCTTTCTTTTCTAATTTACCACGAATATATGCATAGATGTGTGCTCATTAATGAAGGGAGACATCTCAATATAAATGTAGGGAAACGGTGTGTAGATACAAATTTTATTGCAAAGTTAAATATCAAAATCTGCTTTCTGAAAAGTTTTCTCAGTTTTTTTGAAAACACTGTTTTGGACTTAATTGTTCAAAAACTAAAATAAATTCTAGTGAAGACTTCGGGAGAACTTGAAATGTGTTTCACTGTGTTCTAAGTTGACCTACCGTGTATCTTACACATGAAAAAATAAATATCTAGTACTAAATTACTTAATGTCAGTGAACTTCTTCCAAGTTTTGCTGTTCTTCTGGAGTCTCCCAGGTTACACCCATATACGCTTAATGGAGCCAGGGCATACACTCGAGTGTGGACTCAAGACCACTAATCTCCATTCTGTGCCACTTGTCCTCCAGGCTGGAGACTCGGACCTGGCCCACTTTATTTGTTAGTATCTAAGAAGTTATTTCTGGAGATGAAATATTTGCCAAGTAAGTCCTATCTGAATGTCTCACAGGAAATATCTTTCCCCCACAGCTAGATGTAAAAAATGTTTGTTTTATTCTTAATTAGTAAAGAAGTACTGATAGCAATCATGGCATGTGGGAAGGGTTTGGGATGAACACTTATGTCTGAGCTGTTAAGTTTTCCAACCTTCAACCTACTTGGATATCAATTGCATTGATTTATTGTGTGGAATGGGGAGGAGCAAGAGAAGTATTTTTTTCCTGAATTTCTGACAGAGAATCACTATCCCAGGCTCTGTGTGAGAACTGGGGTCCTTTGGAACGAAGAATGTTGTTCCTGCATATCTGATGAAAGGACACTGTCCTAGTTTTCATTCTTTCTACATGCTCACAACTCTTCTCCACAAATTGCTCATACCAAAGTCATCCTCTTTGTACCTTACAGTCTTTACTATGAGAAAAAATGCTGATGTTCTCTCTTGACTATCAGGAAGCCCTCTTCTCTCTCCTCTTGAGAAGTAAAGCCAGCCTGTTCTAAATGAACGATTTCTGCATGGAGAGGGAGGAAAAAGGAGCATAACTTTTAATAGAAAAAAAAATTTAGGATGCCTCTTTGAACCAAACAGATTTTGCTTGAGCCTCCTGAGATTCTTACCACTGCTTTCCAATGAAGCTGTATTTACAAGATTATTTTAGCATCAAAACTCAGCTGCATTTAATTCCACTGGATTGCACTTTTGCTACTTTGAGCAGACGCTGATGTGTATATCAGCTCTACAGAGTTTTGATACAGATTTAAGAAACAAACATCATAAAACAAACGTGTCAGTAAAAATTCAGTTATAAGTCAAAATGTCCTGTAGTTTAGATTGAAGAAAAAGAAAGGGAAAGCTAACAAAAGAAGAAAATATGTATATTTTTAGCCATCAAAGGATTTTATACATTTTTCTGTGCCACAGTGCTATATTATGTCATGGTACAGGTGAAAAAGGAAATACTACAGAGAATAACTTGTATGAGGATGTTTTTTAATGTATAGCTAATTAACAAAGACAGTTCAGATGCTTACAAAACTAATACAGGTAATTTTAGTAAGAAAATTGCAGAAAAGCACAAATAATTAGAGTAATGATGAAATTCTATGACTCCACTGGGGGTATCCTTTTCAAAGAGAAAACAGCCTAATCCACTGTTAAAAATTGTAGAAATGGAAAGCAAACTTTTAAAATCACTGATGGATTTAGTCTATGCAATGCCATGGCAACTTTCATTCATGCCCCAAAAGGTTTTGGAGTCTCCTTCACTGAAGATACTCAAGAACCATCTGAACACAGTCCTGTGCCATGTGCTCTGGGGTGACCTTGCTTGAGCAGGGAGGTTGGGCCAGGTGATCCGCTGTGGTCCCTTCCAACCTGACCCATTCTGGGATCCTTTTTCTTTTGAGTTCTTGCACTTAAGAAGATTCATTTGATACTGAAAAACTTTCTACTTGTTTACTAGTTCTGCATCTTCTGAGGTATTTAGCAACACTGCAGATAGAGGTCAGATAAATACAATTAGAATTTTTTCCCCATTCTCATATTACATATGATTATGACACAGCTATTTTCTTTGCTTCACTGGGAGCTACCTCTGACAATTACTTTGGTCAAAACTGAAATTCCTGATTTCAAGTTGAGTAACAGCATTTTCAATGGGAATCTGGGGATGATCTTGAGGAGGACTGACCACTAGAAACTGCAATTGCTCCTTAGTTTGTACCTGTCCTGGGAAAGTAACGGCTGTATTATCATGCTTAGGCATTAGGCATAATTTTTACTTTATAGATGGTACAAAAATGTTGAACACATAAATGTGCTTCATTTAAATTGTAAGTTACTTTGTTGAAGCTGAGTGTACATCTTTTCCTGGTAGTAAACTGTGTAATAAGAGTGCAGAGAAATCTGAACCTCAATTTCCATGTTGGCAAAATCTTTTCAAAGACTCAGTTGTAGTATGAGTAAGGTAAGCAGTGCTTTGATATGATGTAGTATTTCTCACAAGTAAGATGAAAGTAAAACTAAACATGGTATTCTTCCTGTGTAAATCTCCTAATACTACAGTTATAATTTAGATGTCATGAATCAGCAGACAAACAAGTCTGTAGCATTGCTGTGCATTAAACAAGTTATCTTATTTAGCCACGTTTTGAGACTAATTCAATTTCTTCCTTGCATGTGATATTTTAGCTAAGCAGTAACTTAATTTGAATACACAAAGTAGTTAACTGCTATTTCTTGAAATCAATTGTACAGAGACATTTAGCCAATGCTGTTTGGAAAGAATAAGTTCAATATATGCTGTCATACATGAATAACATCTAAGTTATTTTCTGGACCAAATGCATTGAAGTGTTAGTGTATGCTTTTCCAAAGTATCTGTGAGCATTTTCCTTTAGACTTTATGTGACCATTTTTGTGATAGGCTGGCTAATGCATGGATGGCTTTTATGTGTGAGTAGCTACATTTTATATTACCTAGAATAAACAAGGTTACATCTTAATAATGCTTTAATAGGGGTTTCATTGATTATGTGTCACTCCTGTTAGTTCATAGGAGTTTCTATTAAGCATTTACTTGGGTGTATTTTCTGTGATTATGGCAAGCATTCAATGGTTGGTCCTCATTCATTGTCTTTATTTAGCATTATCTCCTTTTTTATCTTTATACATGTGTGTGTATGAAGTGTTATTTCTCAGGGAAGTTTACAACAGCGATAGGAATATTGCATTTAAATAATGGAAGGAAATTTATGCCCTGTTACAGATCATACTAACAGATATGCATGCCTATTTACTTGAGAGAATAATTTTTTTCATAGGCATCCACAGTCATTTCAAATACAGGATACACTGCATCAGTTCTATCAGATACTGTGTGTAATGTGTTCACATAAGCCTCTCAAGGCACAAATCTTCAATGTACAGGAGTTGTTTTGTATTCTAGGCTTTCTAAACACTGTACTAACTGTACCGACTGTATCAATCTGATCGTTTGGGGCCAGAATTATAAAACCTAAAAGTGCAGGGGTGTGTGAAAGGTGAGAGCTTTGTATTTGAATTTTACTTGAATTGATCCATAAAGTTATTTTTAGAAGTTACATTCTCATAACATCTACATAATCTGGTTTACTCTAATCTGATTTTTCCAAGCTTTTTAAGCAGTGCTGAAAATTACTTTAGGGAATAGATTTGCTTTCAAACTGAGTTTTCAAAATAAAGTTCGGGTCATTGTGTTCCTTAAGAGATTGGCTGAATGCCACTAATAGTATGTTGTGACTGTTTTTAAACCTGACAGTTGGCTACAATACACTTGAGTAACTTCCAGTTTTATTGTCAAGCCAAGGTATGATTTCAGTCGAGATGGTATCTGGCATCCTTAGAAGATATTATCATCAGTTAGAAATAAGATGCACTTCATCATTTTTTGCAAGTTTACTTATTATGTTGTGCCCTGCATTTGAATTAAGTTTTTAATTTTTTTTTTATGTAAGTTTGCAGTTTAGAAGCCTTTGAGGTGTGACATGAATATCAATATCAACAAAGATCATGGAACACATTCAGTATCCCAGTTTTGGAGATGCTTTAAAAAATGTTTTCAGATTAAAATAATTAAAATTCAGAATTAGTCCCATTGACCTGAGAAAAAACAGATTTGTAGACATAGACAATATCCTTTATTAGATTAGTGGCTCTGGATGGAACTGTTGAAGAAGTGTTTGCTTAACATCTTTTTTATAAAAGGCATATTCATTACTACCCGTACTTTTCATGTAATATGGATGGAGTCAAAATGAAATTCTGCGCCAGCACATTCCTGGTTGCTGAGAGATGCTAAGTGAAGAACACTACCAATACAGAAAGTGTCACATCCAAATCTAGTTTTTTAAACACCTCTAGAGAATCATGCCATTGCACAGACAAGAAGCCTTTGAGATCACACCTTCTCAGGCAGCTCTGTTTCTTCCTAGTTCATGTTAGATTAACAGAATTAATGGGATGACTTTTTTATCATGCCTTACTTCCCAAATGTTAACACTTGCTTAACTGTGGGTAGTTGATATTCTTTTTTCCTTCAGTTTTTTCTTAGATCTTTAAAAAATTGCCATTTCAAATGACAGAAGTCAACATTTTTGAAAGCATATATGTCTTTCTTTTTTCCTGTACAAAATTTCGTTATTGTAGAGTAAGATGTTAGAATGGTGAATTTTCACAAATGCATACTAATAACGAACCTGATTTTCCCCTGACATGTCCATTTATTTAAAGAGAATAGTGCTGCAAGACAATTGGATAGTTGGTCTAATAGTAAACCAAGTGAACTACCATGCTGTAGCTGTGTTTATAATCTTGTGAATTTGAGCTGTACCGTGGAGGTCTCCAAAACATTAAAAATTTGTGAACCAATTTATTCAAGCTCATGAACATCAAAAATCAAGAGACTTAAAGCTATTAAAGAGAGCAAAATATGTAGATTTAGGTCCATAATGAGGTTTTGAAAATCACCAGTTTGTGTCCTGAGGTCACATGTGTGATCTTGACTCTTCAGGAGCTGTGAGTGAGTCATGGGATGGAGGGTGCATATCTGTATGTAGATAGGTACCAGACCTGATGATTTACCAAATGAGACCTTTTATTCTGAAGGGCAGCCAACCTCCTGATGCCTGCTTGCAGCTGGAATTAAGGGGGAGAAAAAGAATGCAGGGGCTGGTCTCTCCATGACTGAGTTTGATTCTGCCCAGCTTCTGATTTTGGCACAGCCAGGACTTGAAGGACTGCAGGCTGAGGGGGATGATGTGACACTTGGTGATGGGGGCAATGTGGATGACTGAAAAATTATGTGAAATAATATGCAAGTCTGACTTGCTTTTCTGTCAGAGTGGAAGTTGTTGGGATGCAGTTTCTATGTGAAGCGAGTTAATTGTGGAGATGGGGTGTTTGTGCACAAATCCACGTATGGGTCTGCAAGCCCATCTCTGGCTACCATGTGCAGTAGCAACAGCAAAGATGGTCATACTTCCCATGTTACAGAAATACATTAAAATTTATAGTATTTATTTGTAAACTCACAGATCATGTGCCATACTGTGTACAGTGTGATTTTTTTTCTTTTTTTTTTTCCTTCTGGTTTAATCTTCAGAGTTAGTGTCGTCCTAATTAGTTTCCACTGACAGAATAAATATTGTTCCATCTGTGCACTATTACAGTCAGTGACTGAAGGTTTGAAACACTTGAGCAGAGGATATCAAGTAGTCTGTAAATGGAGTGGAAAGCAACTAATTTTGGATTTTTTTGCATATATCACCATTCAGAAGGAGGTTATGGGAGCAATTCTCATCTGTCCTGCTATCATCCCAAAATTATGCCAAAATTTTGTTCTCTTTTTTCAACAGAATTTACTTGATAATGATCATGAATAATAAAATTAAAGGATTTAATGCATTATGACAACATAAAGCCTTTTTTATTTTTTTACGAGTTTGCAAATATGTCTTAAAAGGGAAACATTTATTACCAAATGCTGAGAGTGGGCCAGATGAACTAATATCCTTATTTATTAGACATTCCTGAGACAAGAGGCACAGCAACTTGTCAGGAATCTCCTTTCCTTTTCCTGTGCACTTTACCATGTAAAAGAAAATGCACATTTGTAAAAAGTAACTATTTAAGCTTTATTCTTGGAAATTTCTTTGGCTGTGATTAAAGAAAAATTAAAAAGCAAGTGAACACTGTATTTAGAATTTATTTTGATATTGTTGTGGAGGGCTTTTAAAAAACTAGGCAGGCAGGAGAAACAGGCACATAACTTCTCTGTAAGACCTATATCTGGCTTCTGGCTGCAAGTCTGTCTGACATTGACAATATTTCTTGTGAGTAATAATCCTTTACTTAATGTGATGGAATTTTTCCAGTTCAACTTCTTGTAGCTTGATTAAACAAATTAATTTTTACATAATTGGAAATGAGCACAGCTCTTCATAAAGTTGTTGCTCAGTATTTAAAAAATAGTCTTAAAAGAACATTGACATCTCAACTATTTGAAAAGAGACAAATCCCAGGCAACATCCTTAGGAGATGCTACAGACTATATAAATCCGATTACCCAAGTTCTTTTTCATCTGAAACAGAACAATATGTGATGCTATCTATGAAATGTATAGCTAATACCCCCGAGTATCCAAAAATATTCAGTATCTGCATATTATACTAATGACTGAAGTTGCCCAATCCCTTTAGATACCTTTTTATTTTTTTTATTCTCAGCATCATTAGTTGTAAATGTAAATATTTCATTAGAAATTCTATAATAAGAAACTTTATTTTGCATAAGGTTGTTATTGTTAAAGAGCATGTATTCAGCTGTGGACAGTAATTGACTGCAAACCTAATTTTCAAACTTATAGAAACCTGTGCAGAGTTCCTGGGGTGTGTTTGGGGTTTGTTTGTTTGTTTGATTTTTGGATTCAGAATGTTTGTTGTTGTTTGTTTAGAGTTTGAGTGGGTTCTTCTGGTTTGGTTGGTTGGGTTTTCCTATACGTTAAAGTTGTGATATACAAAAAAAAGATGCCTCTGCTCTTCTGTGGCTTTTAATATTGAGAACTTGTACATTTCACTTTGAATATATTGGGTTTTCTCTAATAAAGATTAAAAATTTTGTATACATAAAGGAGGAAAAGCAGCATTTGTTGGGAATTTAACAATTCAACCTTCTTTACTTGAAGCTTGTGTTATTTCTTTAAGAATTTTTGCTATACAGATTCAATTATATGGCAACTTTAGAAAACTAGAACTTGTAAAAAATATGGTCTTAGAGAAATGTTATTCTAAATCATGTTCAAATACTTAGACCTCTGAGTTACTAAAACATATGTTCTTTAGATTTAAAAAGAGCTGAAACATTAATATCAGCACAATTAGGAAATTACGTTGTATCATTGATAGGTAGTTGAGTGAAAAGGAACTGAAAGGCTTGTAGAAGTAAATGTGCGTTCTTCTACTGCTTAGACAAGTGCTCTTGTGTTTACCTGAGTTATAGGAGAGTTACGGAGGTGAGAAGAGGAGCCTTTCCTTTCCATGTTTAGTTTGTTCATGTCAGTGTTCTCACCGTGAAGTCAGTCATAAACTGAAAAACAGGCTCACCCTGAAAGGGAGAGCAATTTAAAAATTTCACAACTTATTTTATGTCATCTTTACACCAAAAACAAGCAAGTGAACAAATGCAAACCCATCAAAATTAAATAAGTGCTGAAAGGGCATGCTGGCCTCTAATGTTGACTGTCTGGCAAGGACCCTTTATTTATTTAAGCTTTTTTAAAACTGATTTCTGTAACCAGCTAAGCCAAAGAGATGCTCATCTCTAAGAAATAATTTAAAGGTTACAATTGGAGAAAGGCCTTTTTATTATTCTTAAACCATTTTGTTGATTCTTCCCCCACCCTTTTTTTCCTCCCATTTATTATGTGTTCCCTAAAGGCCTCCTACACATTGAAGTCCACAGTGAAACTCACTAGTGGGGATGAAGCACAGAAGCCACTGCAGGACTCCCTGTTTCAAAGCTGAACCAATATTCACCATTGACACATTCATTCATCTGTGCAGGGTCATTGGAAATCCTCTTTCTCTAGTTTTGCCTTCCCTTCAGGGAGCAATGCTTAAAAGAGCAAACCCCTGGTGTGAAGAGATAGAAGAATTCTCAGCGTGGCCAGTGGTGCCAGGAATCGAATTAAAGTTGTCCATTTGCAGATGACTGTATACTCTGTTCCCAGCATATTCAGCTGTGGGGCTTGATGCTGACGTTTTATTTGAAATGTTGATGATGGCACTTGGTTGTATGAAAAAAAAATCGAGGGCAAAAAGTATTTTCTCATAAAACGAGAAAAAATGCTGAATTTCAAAATGTGTGTAGTTCCTGCTGTTCCTTTTAGGTCTGGAGGTCGTTAAGGATCACATGCCAGGGAGGTAAATAATTACAGAATTTACTTCTTTGGGTAATTTAACACTTGTCACTTATTCTGCTATTGTTGACATCTCTATTTTGGCATAAATCAGATTTTGACATTACTAAACCTGCAATTTTGTTTTTCTTCACACACATTATCTCTTCCATGTGAAAGGCACTGGGGAGACACGGGCTGCCATGAAATCTGAAATGCCTGCAGTCAACATGAAGAGCCCCTCTTTATTTCAGTTTCATTTCCTGTTAATAGAGATGAACTTGGTGCACATTTGGGCATGTTTAGAAATTGTCAAAGAGAGATCCTCTAAAAGGAGTTCTAAGAATTTAAAGAAGTCTCTGTCAGTTTGGAGGATGAAAGGATAAGCACAGTTAACTGTTTGGTCACCTGCCCAAATTCCCATCCCAGCAAACATAGTCCCCACACGTGTGGGTGGCGGGGGAGTTGTCGCGGTATATCCCTGTCCTTCGTGACTTGTAGAAGGTTTAATTCTTGTGACTAATTTCGAAGAAATCTCAAGCAAAGGGTATTTCTGTGAATAACGGTGGCACGATCTGCCACCAACATAAATCGCAGTTTCTTCAAGGAGCATCAGGAAAGGAAGGTGGAAGAAAGAGTTGGAGGCTACAAATTTCACCACTGCCTAATTATGCAGCTTTATTCATATGACTAACGAGATACCCACATGCATGTTAGGAACACAGAGGCCTAAATTACAGACATTCATAACAACTTGAAGAAGGGAGCAGGGGAACTGCTTAAACAATTTGAATTCTCTGTCATTGCAACTTGTGACTTTAGATAGAGCCATCCCAGAAATACAGATTAAATTTTCCTTTTCAACTAAATCACACAGGTGCTATCTTTATGCAGTGCATATAAAAGTAAGCTCATTGTTCATCCTGTAACCAGCACTTCTATACCCAAGTATGTTAGGTGTTATAAAGAGGTAACATTACAGTGCGATATTTTAATCTAGAATCTGAATGACCTTACACAAGGGGAAGCATTTTTCCAAGAGGGGCAGCCCAGTAATGAGGGTGAGGTGTGTCCTAAAATGCCCCAGAGCTCATTCTAGCTTATCAACTACTGCTACAATTCCTAATTTGTGGGGCACTTGTGCTTTTTCTGGGCAGTCTGTCATTTAAAGTGCTGTGAGAGACAGTTTAATCATTTTAAGAGTATGCTGTGTAACTGATCTTAGAAGTGCCCGGTACTCACCAGAGATTTATTGAAAAAACATTTGTACCATGACTGTCTTTCTTTTGAAAATAGTCCAAATATTAAAAAACGCAGTCATGCTCAGCAGCAGTTTTCATTGATGCATTTAGAACATTCTTCCTCTTTAGCATCCAGACCTTTTTTAAGAAATGTCATTGCTGGTTATCCTCAATACAAAATGGCCCATCAAACCTACCTTGGTGCAACCTTACTTCTTAAATATCAACCCATGCCCCGTAACCATTTGTTATCAAGTACCTTTTAGTTCAGTCATGGCAAACTCAGTTTAATATATAGAATAAAAAAATGGGTAGGACTCAAGGCAATTTTTAGTAAATCAAATCTAGGATATTTACTTGAAATGTTTTGGATGCATTCTCAGAAAGGTGACAAAAGATCTTTGCATAATAATGTGCCTAATGAAAACCATGAGAAGTTAAAAAAAAAAAAGAAGAAAATACTAACAGCTAACAAAAACTTGAAGTAAGGCCATGGGCAAATTTAAGTTTTCCTTAACCTTAGCTTTGTACTTAGAAAATACTTGAGTATAGAGGTTCTGCCTCATTTTCCTGTCTTTTGTGGACTGAAGTTTCTAAAGTCCTCATAAATGTGATTTTCTTGTTCCTGCTGTCTGCTTTACTCTTTATTCCCAATATTAAGTATATCTTCAGAGCAGACCCCACGTACTGTATGGTAGGTTAGTTATTCACTTGCCACTTAGCAAGGGCACTGACAGACTGAGATGGGATTTCTCCACATGAATTTCACAAGCCATTGGGATTGAGTGTGTTGAAGGGCTGTGCTATATCTGCAGATAAATTCCTGAAGTGAGTGGCAATCGCCCAACCTGGCCTTCAGTACATGAAGAAACCAGAAACAAGCTTGATAGGTGGTAGGAACAGGATGCTGCCTTGTTCACTTCAAAAGCCTTTGCTGTCCTATTTTCTGTCCACCCTTTAGCACTGCTGCTCTTGATTTGGCGCAGCTTTAAGTTTGAGATGGAGGACAGTGCAGAAATGCATGTAAAGTACTGAGGAATGGGGAAGGGGAGAAGGAGGTCATGTATGTCAGATACAGGAAGAAAGATGCATCTGAAAGATCTGTGTAGGTTGGAGATCTCCTATCTTGTTGCCAGTGAATAAACTCTTAACAATGCTTGAGTATAGAAGGAAATAACTGATTTTTAAATATTCTTTTACTTCCTTTTTTTAAAAGCTATATAATTCTCTAGGCAGAAATAATACTGCCATATACTATAGTGCAGCAGGAAGGTTGCTGAAAAAAGGGTCACTTAGAATTTCTCAAAAGGATAAGTATTCAGGATTGCAGTTGATATATTCTGTACTGGGATAGTCCAGAATGTGGGGGTGCTTTTCTGTTTGTGTGATTTTTCTGTGTGTTAATTCTGGACTAGACATTGAGCCATCACTAGAGATAATCATCTTTGTTCTAGGAGGGGGAATAAATATTTTGTACATTTATACATATGTATACATAGAAAGAGAGAGAGATTCTCTGAATCAAAACTTTACAGTTCTTCTCTTTAAAATCCACATAAAATGCAAATACAGAATCAAAACTGCAATAGTGGGGAACGCATTTCCCATCTCATGCTGCAGGGCATAAGCTAATCTGCTGCTGAGATCAGGCAGGAACCCCCCTTCAAGCCTGTGTTGTTTTTCATTACACAACTGGCTGTTCGCATTATGCTTTTTATTAGAATTTGATTGTTTAATGACAAAGATACAGAGTTATACAGAGTTATACTAAAATAAATAGAAAGCTTTATAGTGGAGAAAGATAAAATAGACTCAATGAAAAATAAAGACAAAAAACTGCTACATTCTGCTGCACTTATCCCAATCTCTCCAAATCCCTCCTCTGCAAATGTGTTCCTCATATGCACATGCATTTGCTTTATTGACCTCCATCCCCCAGAAGAACTTACAGCTGTATTGTATAGGACCTGGTGGTGTTCCTTTTGCTTTCTTCATTTCATAAGGAGATATTTCTGTAAGCAATTTCAATTAGGAAAGAGTATACTAGACTACCTTTAAAGAAAGGACTACTAGGCTAGTCTGTGTGTTTAAACCAGTCTGAAATGCAGGGAATATTGTCTCCTTTAAGGTAAAGGATTGCAGTTCTGTTGGACAGATGTTCTCATCTGCTGCAGCTCGTCTATTATGTAGCTTTTGTAAATGTGTTATAATAGAGCAGTAGCCTTGGCAGTCTGTAAAGTTGATTTTTGTGCAGTTGTTTGGACAAGTGGTTGCTTATATTGGAACAATAGAGTTTATTTTTGGGTTGGGGGCTGGGGGTGGGGTTTGTTCCTTTGAAAAGTCAGCAAAAAAAGCCCATGCATGACATCAAGTGAAACAATTTCATACGGTATTGCATCTAAGCTGCTTCCTACTCCACACACACACACACAAAAAAATATTTAAAACGTGATAAATTATAGAACGGTTTAGGTTGGAAGGGACCTTAAAAGTCACCTGGTTCCAAATTCTCTGTCATGGACATGCCATGCCCTTCCACTGGACCACATTGCTCTAAGTCCATCCAACCTGACTTTGAAAACTTCCAGGGCTGAGGCATCTACAGATTCTCTGAGTAACCTGTTCTAGTGCCTCACCACCATTGCTGTAAAGAATATCTTCTTAATGCCTAATCTAAACCTGCCCTCTTTCAGGTTGAAGCCATTCCCCCTTGTCTTGTCACTACATGCCCTTGTAAAAAGTGCCTCTTCAGGTCTCTTGTAGTCCCCCTTCATGTACTGGAAAATCACCATAAAGAGAGAGAGAAGAGAGAACAGAAATCTGAGGTGTTCTGTACCTTACAATTGTTTATGGTACCTTTTGCTGAAGGGCAAATGGTGGTTGATGCTGGGCCCTAGTTGGAGAAGGTGAACTGTAGTATTATAATTTAATTGATGGAAAAGGAAGTGTCTATGCTACTGTAGAAAGTGCAATACGTTTTGCATGGAGTCCTGTTTCTGCTATTTATGCTGTTTTGTGCTGGAGTTGTCCTCAGACAAGCCACTCCATGGTTCAACACTGCTTTTGATGACAGCAAACATTCCCACTTGAGTTGTCATATCCTTGCTTGGCCCTGTGGAGGGTCCTCAACATCTACATCATGGAGGTTCTGGTTGATGGCAGCACCTTAAATATGGGCGATAAGGTTCTTCTCACTGTCCTTTTTATAGGATGCTGCTGCTCTTTCTGACCAGTTCAATGTTTTGAGGCAAATTCTGCCTGGAGTTCAACTGCCCCTGTAGCTTGACCTCCTTCTCTGACCTCCTACGCTTTTGCAGTTTCTTATGCTAGTCCATACTCATATGACATCTCAGGGTAGCAACCTGGAGCAGTGTAAAATTTGGTAGGTCCTAGTTCTTCAATGGGAGCTCCTCTAAAAGTCAGATCAGACTTTTGTGATCGGGCTAAGAAGGCTTAGAGATATCAGGGAGAAAAATCTCCATTTCTGTTGAAAGTCAGACATTGTTTGGGGTCAGCATCTTAGGTGAGCAGACTGGTATTTTGTAGACTTGATAAAATACAGAGGATCTGAGGCAGAAAAGTGATTCTCTAACTTATTGTTATTGTTTTTGTGGTAGTATAGGCTACACAGGGAATGCACTGAAGGTTCCCCCCTGCTTTAATTTTGTGTTAGGAGTATGAAAGGGTGGTAAGCATAGGTTTATAATAATGCCTAAAATACCTCCTATGGATACTACCTTTCTGTCAACCCCAGTTTTAAACTACAAAAAATACCATAATGTATGATATTGAAGGACTTACTGATGAACAATTGATGCTTCAGAGCATCTGTGCTTAGTAAAATCAACAGTACAAAATGCATATTATGCATCTTGGACCATCGGGTTGTCACTCACAAATGATATGAAGTTTAATGCATTATTCACAAGTGCAAGAGGAGGCAGTCCAAAGCAGTTGTGGAGTCTCTGTTATTTTATTTTATCATATTTTATGTTATGTTATTTTGCAAAGAGCAGAAGCTAAGTATGTGACTTAAAGGTGCAGAGTTTGGAATTGCATGATAGGATAAGCAGCAGTCACACTAAAAATGTTGGATCTAAGTAAAATTCAGTTTCGCCTTAAGAAACTGGAAGATATTTTGATCTTAAAGCTATAAAAACCCACCTGGGAATGAGTTAAGGGCGTGGGGTTGTGTTGGGATTTTTTTCCTTTTTCCACTTTGTAGTGCAAAGAAGCACATACCACAAAATCAAATGAAACTGGCATTAATTTGATAGTCTCAGTTCTCATTGTCCTATTGATTCAGAAAGCTGCAAACAGATAGGGAGGCTTAGAAGCTTCATTTAGGGCTGCTGAAGTTTGGGGTTAGGGTATACAGTGAGAGCACTCATTCAGAAAGAAACTCTTCTTAACATCTTAGCATGGAATTCCAATATAAAAACCTTGGTCAGAGAGAACCAATCTTCATCATTTTGTTGGTGGTTTCGTTATTGATTACTCATGTTTATGCACTTCTTTCCAAAGTCTTGGCCATCAACACAAACCTTGTCCAGTAGAAGCTCTAGTAAGCAAAACAGCATTTGCGTTCCTATGTATTTCTCCTAGTGGGAGAGAAAAAGGTTGTCTCGGTCATTTCTTATTGATAACTTTAAATATTATGTCAAGTTGAAATCAATTGTATGAGAGGACAGAAGCTATTCCTCAAGATTTACTCTGGATATTTAATTAGTTGGAGTTTATACATGCAATTTGTTTTCTTTTTTGCCACTTTCAGCATTTGTTAGGTAGTAGTATTGACGGGACTAGTGTGGCAAGGTGTACATCTAGTTAAATTGAACCTTCTATCGATGAAAACTTTGCTTTTGTGGGTGGCTGTCTTTCATGAATAATATGTGTCACAATATTACATTTTCAGAGCTGTGGTATTCTTTACATTAAGAATTTGGGGGGCTTTAGCAGATATTAGGACTTTATAGTATGTGAAGCATACAGAAGAAATAGCATTAGCTATATATGTATATGTGTGTAAATAGATACACTTTTATTAGAGATCCATAATTTTATTTTGAAATTAAGCAATTTGCTGTTTTTTCTTAAGCATTTTCTGCTTTTACTGTGGAAAAAGAACTGTCAATTGTTTTTTCAAGTATCTCTTGTTATTGGCCATTTTTGTTCATTATTATTCAGCTGGTGTCAACATTTATTATTTGTATATTAATGACTAGAATTCTTAAGAGATGGACGAGCAGTCAAACAAAGCTAGGTGGAATTAACTTTATGCATGCTTTGTAGCTGATACCAGACTCACAGTATTCTGTACATTCCCTAAATTCTCTCTGCTTAAGTATCATTTATAGCCTCGCACAGTTTTTTAAGCAGTTTTAAAATTTCCTCTGGAAATATTGAACCCCAAGTATTTTCAAATATATTTTCATGGGGCGGAAAGTCTATATTGCAGTAAATATCTATCATCACAGCTACCAATTCCTTGAGCTTAATTATGACACTACTAAATGTGAAAATCTATTCAGTGCTAGGAACACTTTTCACATTACATTCACGCTAAAGATTGGCTGTTAAGAGCTCATTACTGGTAGTTTTCTAAAGAGTGGTTTATTAAACACTGTTACCTAATAAGCATCTTTGGTGGTGCAAATTGCTGAAAACAGTAATGAGTCTGATTAGACTTCATTTCAATTACGACAGCTTGTCTACTAGCAAAAAAAAGAAAAAAAGGGAAAAAAAAAAAAAAGAAATCTCTCCTTGATGCTTTGGAATCTGGCTACAAGGCATTAGATGGTTTAAAAGGAAAATGCCACCTCTGTGTTTCCTTTCCACAGTTCAGTAATGAATAGAGAGCTGTCCAAGTAACCATCCAATTTAACACATTGGAAACTAGATGGGCAGCGTTGGAAGCACAATCCTGTTTGCTTAAAAATTCTACAAAGGCTTTTCAGTTAGTATACCTAAATAGGGTCATATTTAGGTTTCCTCTGCTTCCCTTGTGTAATAATATAAAACTGTAAGAAGAGAGAAAATTAAAATTATTCACTCCTACCTGCTTTGCAGAGGCCATGCATTTCTCTGATTAGTGTAATGCATAATGCACCTTTGAGTTGTTATCTGTACATCTTCTGCAGATTTGTAAATCTTTTACATGCAATCACAAAACTCTCACAGCATTCACAGTATACCTCATAATTCAATCTGGTCTTTGTTTTAACTTTAAATTTTTTTTTCTATACTAGAAGCAACTTTTAATAAAAGTTTACTACTGATATCATACTTCAGTGAATATCTATTTGTTTATAAACTTAATTCTTGATGTGGTGTGTTTAATTATATTAGTGCTAAGCACTCTTTAAGTCATTCCTATATGCTACTTACACATTCTGGATAAAGAGAAGTGTTAATAGAAAAAATAATTTAAGCTTATAATTGCTGGATACTTAGTAAGATTCTAATGTTCCTGTTGAAAGTGTATAGCATTTTTAATACAAATCCATGTGGATGCACTTTTCTAATATTATGTAATACAAAATTAGATGGAGATTTTTCTGACTAAAACCTTATAATAAAATATGCCTGGAGAAATGGCAGAAGAGGGATGAACAGGGAAGGATGGAGGGCTGCTGAAAGCAATTTGTTAGACTGGTGTCTAAGAGTATGGCTGAAATCAGACACTGTCCTGTCAGTTTACAGTGAATTTTAGGAAGGCTCACATTCAATAAAATTTGAATGCCACCTAATTAGACATAGGAAATTAATCAGAAACAGAGCTAGTGCAGTGAATATCAGAACTCCCTATCAAGATTTTAATGAAATATTTTCTGTGATGAATTTTTATTAAACACATGGCCCAAACTCTAAACACTGGTGAATAAAATATAATTTGTGTAATTAACACATTTTAATGTGGCACATTTATCTCCTTTGCAATAAATTGTAAACTTCAGTAGTTCTTCTGACTTCAAACCAGAGAAGTGACAGAAGAATTAAGCCTATGAACATGGGGTCTAAGTATCTTCTATGGCCCCAAACCCCCTTTTTGGCTCCTTTTTGTGATGTTACATTTCTGCCTTGTTTTTGAAATTCTTACAGTTAGCTGTTATGTATTGTATATATTTTGTGAGAAGACTTTCATCAGTGTGCATCATCAAACATCAAGTAAAATAGTGGGGGGGTGGGGGGGAGAGTTGGGTTTTTTTAGCAGCATACAAACACAAGTGCTATTATTCTGCTATACAAATGTGTGCCTGTAGTGCGCTTTGAGATGCTAATCAGTGGAGCTTGACTTCTGTACCCTGAAGCAAATTTTAAAAGTATTTCATCATTAGGTGACTACATATGCAATGAGGCTATGGACAAAATTACGGAAAAATAACACAGATTATTGTTATTTAAGCTATCAATAGTACTCAGCTAGTTACTGATACAATCATTGCATGTTTTAGATTTCTGTTGTGTCTTGAAAGCTGTTTATAGAAATAGCTAAATTTGTGTGATAGCTGCAAAGGAATGTGACGTTTTATCAGCTGGGCTCTATAGTTTCTTTCTCTTTTTAAAACCAGCATGTTATTTTTTTCTCTGCTCTCTTTTTCTGCCTATGCACCCTCTTAATGACATACTGTGTGTCTCTGGACATAGCTTAACTTTTTTCCTGTTGCAGGATGAATTTTACCTTTTTTTTTCCCTTTTTTTTCTTTTTTTTCTTTTTTTTTTTTTTGAGAAAGGAGAACCAGCATCTAATATGATGAGTTAGTCTCTTTTCCGTACCACTCTCTCCAGGAATATGGAAAAAATATCAGCATACACAGAGCTCAATTTCTCAGTTGAGACATTCTCTGTCTAGTGCCTTGGTGCCTGTGTATCTAAAATATATAAATAGAGAAAGAAGGGGAGAGAGAAAGAGATTTCTATATTTGTCTGTAGAAAATTCCCTGTTCCTCCTCTCCCCGTCCCCCAGATAATTTGTCAAGCCAACTGAACAATCTATATAGTTCCTTACAAATGCTCAGGAAATAATACAGTAAGTCCCAAACCAAGAGCATGCAAAAAATTTGCTATATTCCATTTTTCAGTAGCTAATTCGGATACATTTTATTGAGTGAGCAAGAAAGAATCTCTGGAATTTGTGAAATACAGTAATTGAAAGGTTTAAGTGGGGGAAAAATTTATCTCAGCTTAGTTTTTCTAGGATGTCAGTTCTTTGGTTGTGCTTCTGCTTTTAATCTTGTTTCCCTGCTTTGGGGGGAGCAGGAAGGGAAGGAAGGGTCAGCCGCTCGCACAGCCGAGCGGGGAAGGAGCTGTGCCGGAGCTCCTTTTTCCCTGGCAGCGTGATTAGTCCAGTTCTGATCACTCAGCTTAGGTGTTCCCTGCCTGGCGAGGAACCTCGCGCTCCGTGTGCTAACATCATCCCTTCTTACAACCTGCTCTCCCGTGTTGCAGTATAGACATTGTTGCTTGTTTGGGTTTTTAATGGAGACACCAAATCAGTGGAGATGTTGCTAATACAGTCCTGTTGTACAGGATATTCTCTTTGGAAAGGCAGCGTGTGCCAGCAGTAGCTGCTCTGATGCGTACAGAGAAATGTGTGTGATGTGTGTCTGGTACGATGGGAAAAAGGGAGAGAGTGGATGAGCTCTGCTAAGAGCTCCCTGCTCTTAATCCTGGGCCATGTCAGGAGCATTCTAAAGCAGTTTATCTTCATATGTCGTCCTGTATATAAGAAACAACACTAAATCCACCAAAACTCATTTCATATGTAGCTTTTTCCACAGCCTTCAGATCAAAGTTATTTTCTTCAGGCTGGACTAAATTATACACAGGTCCCAGGAGTGAAGGACACTGAATTAATGCACTATGTCAACCAGTCCTGGTTATAGAATATTTTTACTGAAGTGTGAGACGCAACATCTCTTTACTATTTCATTAAAAATTAATGTGCAGATTGCCAAAAAGCATAAATAACATAAACAATTTTTGTGAAAGCTTTGTATACTGTGGACACATGTTAAGGATTTCTTTTTCTTGAGTATCAGATTACTTCTATATATACATTTAATCAGTATTTGTTCTCATTTAGCAAATTAGCAGAGGTACTCTAATCTGAGTAAAGCAATTGTTCCTACCTATCCTACAAGGGTAGGTTTTGAAATAAGTGCTTTAAAAGGAAAGCAGTATTCCTGATTCCAAGCTGGAGCATTGTGCTACTGGCCCATATAAATTTGCTTTTTCTCTTATGTTAGATGAATGTAATGGGTCAAGCCTGATTACAATTATTTGAAACTTATTGAAATTGAACTTTACTTTCATGTTTATAAAACAAATAGAGCTGGCTAGATGAATCTCTGGAATTAACCTTTTGTTGCTATACATAAAGCTGTGAAATACATACCTACGTTTTTTAGATACGATGAGTGAAAAATATATTAAAATTACATTATAGTGGAATTTATGCAGAGTGCTGCTGCTGTTAATTGAAGGGAAATATATTTTAAATAACTCTTGCTGTCTAAATTGGTCTTATGTTTTAAAGCAAGGTGATTTTCTAACATTTTGGAACAACATGATATAAAAATAATTCAGGATCAGTTAAATTTGTATTTATTGTGCACCCACTTTGTTCAAATAAAGTATGTCCCTGTATAGCAGTTTTAACCCCATTTATCCTCATGCACAAGTGCTCACCTGTTATTTACTCACATAAGAGAAGGTCGATACTGCAGAACAAGGGGAGTGCTCTGTTGTGACATAAAACATGCATATTCATTAGCTCTGCTGTCCCTTTGGACACGTGTGGTATGTCCTGATGATCTTCATTTGGCACAAGGAAGTGAGCTTAAGAAGGAAATTGTCTTAATGGATTTACGATACATGAGGAAAGGGTTTTAGAAAAGCTTTATTAGTGGCAAGGAACCAAAGCAATAATTCTAAGGGTGAATGAAAGAGTAAAAGGAAACAATTTGCTAAAACATGATTAGCAACAGAAATGGAAAAATAATAGAATCCAATATTTGAAAATTATAATTTTCAGATATTAGAGGGGATTTTTTCCCTAGAAGCTTTTAGGTCAAGATCTGAATGTTTCATGACAGGTTCCCTAGTGCTGAAAATTTATTCCTTTTGCCTCTTACTTACTTGCTAAAAAACAAGTTCAGGGTTTTGTGTTTCAGCTGATTACGTGAAAAACACGATAAAGCATGAAGGTATTTTGTCTGCTCTGCTTTTAAGGATTTGTGTTATTCTCTTTCAAGGTGAATGTGCCTCAAAATCCACTTCTTGAAGAAAAACCAAATAAAAGGCTACTTCTGCTATTTTGTTGCCTAAAAAGAGTATGCATTTTGCTGCACTTCCAAAAGCTTCAGTTGGGTTTATTTGAACCTTGAAATAAGCACTTCAGTGGGAGCACAATCATACTCCAAGTCTAAAATATTTTACATTTTCAAATATGCATAAATACTTGTGCCAAGTGGCCCAAATCCATATTTGTTCATTATTATATTTTATCATGTGAATATTCCAATTCTCAGAATCACTATAGTTATCCTACAGCAGTTATATTGATTTCCATGTTTATATGGGCATAAATTGCAGATTATGTGGTATATTAAAGCTTTTAAAAATACATTATAGCTATAAGTGTGTGTTCAGTAGACTAAAAAAAATAATTTTTTTTCATGTAACTTATGCTTACATTTGTTTACAGCTATTGTTTTTCTGAGTATCCTCTCAGAAATTATCATCTTATTCATTTGGCGCTGACAAAGCATGCTAGGTCCTTTAAAGGCATGGTACTGTTCAGAGCTACTTGACAAAAACAGCTTAAAAATGTAAATCCTGGCAAGAGGAAGCATTATAGAGTGAAAGAAAATTCAATTATTGTTTTTGTTAGTGTGTTTTCCAGTTGGTTTAGAAAGTGATATGAGCAAATTAGTATGGTGAGGGCAAACTGGCATAATAAAATATTTCAAAGATAAACTGCATTTAATCACAACTATGACAAATCCTCTCCATAGATGGGTAACAAGGCACGTACATAAATGGTTTTACTTTTGGTACACGGTGATCGTGCATCACTGTGATTACACAGCAAGGATGTTTTTGTGTCAGTCTCTGCTGCTGCAGAGAAACCAACACCTCTGAGGTGGGCAGGGGACTGGGGGGTCCCGGGAGTGCCCCAGGAATAGCTCCAGTCCCTACCAGCCGTGTCTGCTGCAAGGCTGGCCTCCGGATCCAGCCTGCTCCTGCTGGCAAAATATGCCAGTGCCATCTCTGGACATAGTTTTCCTTTGCTTGCTTGACTATTACTTCTCCTTATTTCTGTTTTTCAGGCCTTTGAAGCTAATGGATCTTCTAAAGGCTGTTTAGCCAGAAGTGTCTTTGTGACTATCAAAGGCTGCTTTAGATAAATGGCAGGAAGGGGGCTTGTGGGAAGAGAACTCATTTGCTGTAAATGTATTGTAATTTGCTGTTGTAAGGTGTGAAAGTGTGGTTTTAAAAGAATAATCATTTGACAGTAATTAAGTTAGATAATTGGGGTGTATCAGTTTGGAATTAGTTTTTACTTTTGTAATTTTTTTTAACCATTCCAGTCTTGCATAAAATATGTTGTGTTTTTCTTACTGCTTTCATCTTTAAGTGCTGTTGACATATATGTGATCTTCAATATTACTCATGATTTAAGTGTTTTGTTTTAAAGATTGAAATGCTTTCACTATCCTTGTAGATGGGAATCATATTGTAAATACCCTGCCAACAGCTTTCTCCCAGTGATGTGTAGGGCTTGCATATATAATAAAAGGAAGAACAGACCCCTACCAAGAAAATGCTAAGAGCACTTTCCAGGCCTGTTTTTGTGAGTTTGTAGCTGCCACTTACTGAAAAAAGCTTACAAGGTTGGGACTGTACAGCTGGGCATCTCAGTTGGAGGCTCATCCTCCCAGCGAGTCCTTTGACGTCAAAGGAGTTCCTCATGGACTAGAGCAGAGGTCTTCACTGAGTAATTAGAAAATAAATGTGGGAATCATTTTCTTTCCTTTTTTTTTTTCCTGCAAAACATAATTAGCTCAATCCACTCTTCAAAATCCCTCCTGTTTCCAATTAAGAGAGATCAGTTGCACTATCTTCAAACAGCTGAAATTATGCTTATTAATAAAAAATTGAGTGTAAAAGAATTGTTTTATCTTGAATTAATTTTTATTATTACGGGACATATGACAGTATACAGTCTTATAAAATATTATCAGATTTAGTACAAATCCAGGGAGCTGTGTGTCCTACATCTTGAGCAGCGGTTACAGCATGACTCATTTATTCAGCTCTGCCTCATACTTGAGAAGGACTTTAAAATGTGACTTTAAGGTCTGATCCTCAAGGTACTAACAACTTCAGCCCACACTGGAGTACAGGGTTTGAGGTATACTGGCATGTTCCTAATGAAACACCTATTCAAGTCAGTGGCTCTTTTGGCAGAGCCAATCTCCTCATGTCCACAAGAAGCAAACCCTTGGCTAAAATCATTATGATCTGTTGTGTAAACACTCAGTGTCTTGAATAACTGGGGACAGGGCTGAGGGTAGTAGTTCAGTGGGCAGGGACATTTTTTGGGGTCCTAGGCTAAATGTGTAAGCAATGCAGAGTGATAAAGTTCACATGCACTTTCAAGTCTAGAGGGGAAATGGTTGGTACTTGGAGCTGTGGCTTTGGAGTTGTTTCCTACCTTGCAGCAGTGTACTCCAGCTGTCTGCTATGGACACTTAGCAGAAGCATCCATTTGCTTTCACCCCTGGTGCAGTGCAGCCCTTTCCAGCAGTGCATTAGGCAGTTGCTGGGATCATGTTTAACAACAGGCCTAAAGTTAAGAACCTGCTTGACTCCTGATGCTTGCAAAGGAAGCTTCAGATCTGTGCTAGGTAGGACCTATGCACTGCAGGGGTGAACCGGGCAGGAAAAGAGAGACTACAAGAAGATTTCTTTTGCCTCAGGTATGTTGAAGGAACAGTTGAAGGCCCCTGATCCAAACTGAAACTTTGGTAGCTGGTTGGGAAGGTTGGTGTACTGCCCTGCTTCTAGTGTCTTGTGCACAGCAGCTCTGGGACATTTGGGTTTTTTGCCAACATCTGTAGAAGTGCAGTGCAATCTCTTCCAGTATCTTCAGAAATCCACAGTTGCATATGATTTAATTTTAGTTTGATTATTTTATTAGAAGTGTGAATAGATGAGAGGTTTGCTAACATCCCAGTAACACATCCTTTCTCTAAAGCACATTGTTGCTAGTCAAGTTGGTGAGTTGGGACACTGTAAATCCTTTGTGGTGCTATTACCCGGTGTGGTCCTAGTCCTGGACTATGCTTGTTTTCAACAGTAACTCTTGTATTTAAATTGAAAGCAAAGGCTAGTTATTTATCTTTTTTGACAGATATGATCCTGTATGAGGATGAGAAGTTTTGACCTGGTATTGAGGGCACCAGCACTGGGGGGTTCTTTTTATGCACAAAGTCATCTGAGCTCCCAGCAGGATCAGGCCCTGTTGGACAGTGAGGATGTGTAGGATGTTGCTTGTTCCTTTTTGTGTTCAGATTGCAATGTTAGTTTTTTATAACTCTGGCATTTTTTTCCTTTTTGTTTGGTTTTTTCTTTGTTTATTTTTAATTTGAATTCATATAACTGAATATGTAAGTGGCTTTTGGCCATATGGAATTATTATATGTGCAACTGATGAAGTATTTTGTATTAGATTTTCCATTTTCAGGCTAAGTGAACAATATTAGAAGGGGAAATATGGTTGAACACTTAGTTTGAAGTAATTCCATAATGAAATTGTTGACTAAAATTACTTTAATTGTAATCTGGATAGATCCAGCTGTAGGAATTAAGGAGCAGGGATGTATAGCAAGGCTGTTAGGACAAGGAAAAATAGATACTGCTAAAATAGCCTACACTGCCTATCTATATAATGTATTAAATTTATCTTAAAAGCAATTCTCTGGTAAGTACATACCTGTACTTAAAGAACAGAGTCCTTGCCTTTTGCCTTTTACAGCCCATACCAGCACACTTTACACAGTTCAAAAATGTCGATAGTTCAGAGGATTCCTAAGTTAGCAAAGTTTTTTTTTTTTTTTTTAATGTAATACATTCAGCCTTGCATTGCTTCTGGATTTTCAGAAAGTTATTCACCAAATACACTATCTGCAAGACTGTGGTTTATATCAGAGTTTAAATTACACTAAATAAAAAAACGCAACCTCTAAATGTGCCCTGATTTACCTGATTTTAGATGTTTATATCAGCATTTGGATTCCTAACAAAAGAAATGCAGAAATATGTATCAGCTTAAACAAAAAGCAATTAATAAAATATAATTTGAAATATGGAGAGGAAGTAGCTACAAACAAACATTAAGCAATTTGGGGCTGAGGGTGGGCAGAGGGAAGAGGAATGTTTGCATAATTAAAAATTACAACAGCTGCTGCTGCTTCTTTTTTTCTCCTAAATCACACATTTGACTTTTGTCAAACAATTTGTGAACTATTATCAAATAGAGCCAAACCTAGTGAAAGTTTTTCTGCTTTTTCAATTAATATCAAATTGATGAAATGGCTCTTTGTGCCCCCCAGTCCAGACCATTCTAGCAGACCTCATGTAAATTCAGATTTCTTCACTGCTTACTAATGCAAAAAATATGCTTATGGTTATCTATTAACCTATGCTTCCAAATAACACTAATGATTGCGATGTGCTGGAATAAATGCTCATGTTTCACGGGATGAGAACAGTCCTGTTCTCTTAAGCTTATCTAATCAAAGCCTAATCCTGCCTTTACAGCCTTTGTTAAATGCACTGGTATTTAATATGCATCAATAAATAAACTTTCAATTATTGTTCAGTGAGCATATCCAAAGATAGCATGACAGTGTGAAACTACTGGTCTATCTAGCAATTATTCTAAATAAAGAATGCCGATGATGTGATTTTTCCCTCCTCTTATAATGGATAATTTAGATTTTCTGACATTCTTTTGCAGCCTCATAATAAGAAAAAGAAATTAATCTAGACAAATAAAATTCAGAGAATTGAATTTTTGCACAATCAAAATACATCTCCCCACTGTGGCTATAAATTTAATTATTTTATTTTAACAGCGCATGATCCATTCTAAATAAAAAAGACCAACTGATAAATTTTTTTAAGTATTTGTGAAAGGTATTTTGAAAAGCTTACAGAGTAGGTAGTGAGTGATGTTGTTGAGCTCCAACCCAGTGCATTATCTCTTTAAATTGAATAGGTTTTCTTTTAGAAGCAGTTAAAAACAATGTGCCAAAAGCATATTCATTAACTACAGTACAAATACAGCCCTATCAGGTTCTTTGCTCCATCCATGTCTATTTTGCCTTCTTTTTCCAAATTTTCACTGCTGCTTTAGTGCTTTCTTTGCAGAGTCTTTCCCATGGCATCTGTTCATTAGTTCCTAGTGAAACATCAGCCTACTCAAGTTTTTCTGCATCTCTGTAACAGAAGCTTTCAGTGTTTTGGTAACCTTATAAGCAAAACATTGCAGAACACAGATAGGGTTTGCTTGTTTGTTGGTTTTGTTTGACTTTTTTTTTTTTAAAGGGGCAGTGAACTTGCCACTGTCATGTAGTTCTATGTTATAGGAGCATTAATAATTTTGGCTTTTAAAAAAAGCTTGTAGTATTTCTCATGACATTAGAATAATTTCAGATACTGATTACTGGCAATTGGCTTTTGGTGATTTGTTCTTCAGATTTCCAGCAGAATTTAACAAAGTGTGGTTTCTGGAAGCTTCTGATAGTTTATCATTAAAATCGCATTTTTTAAATGCAGTTATTTAAATACATTATTTCTATAATTTCTCCCAATTTCATTATATACTTACTCGCTCTGAAAGGTAACGGTTGAAACATCAGTAACAATTAGCAAAAAATATTAAATTAATGCTAAAGGATAGAAATAAATTTGACAAAACCTCAGTCTCAAAGCTTCATTTGTCAAAAGCACTTCTCTGAATTAACTTTTCTAGGATAACTGTATAACTGTTAACAGACATTTTTATCAAGTTGTCAAAGTGTTTGAAAAATGAGAGAGAAAGAGAATGCTCAGGAATAAAAAAAATCTACAAGTAATCAATGGCATGTTCAGGGGGGGTGAGATTTACTAGTTGGACTAGTTGTGCTAATAAAATAAAAGGCTCAATTAAAGGTTCTTTGCCATTTTCAGCCTAAATTTAAATGATTTGGTGATTTGCAAATACATTAATCCAAAAAAGAAAAAAAAAAAAGAATCCAAATGCAAATGAGTGCAACCACAATAAAATATAATTGCAAATGAATCTGTTGCTTTATTCATTTATTGTGTAATTACTGCAATCCTTCCCACCTTGTTTTCAGTATTTCTTAATCATTAAGTCGGAAGCATGACAGCAGTGCCAGCCCTGGCATGATTCTCTTTGACTAAAACCTTGTAAATTAACACAATTAGCACAGCATCATCCTGCTAATTAACTTCCAGTGTCTAGTGCAGTGGTTTTGCAAACAAGGAAGAGGGAGTCAGAAGGGAATAAACATGCCATTCTGTTACCAAACTGTGTGCTGTGTTAGGTTTAGCTCAGCGAGGCTAAGCTGGCCATGTCAGATGCCAGAGTCAGGCAATGAAGAGCTAAAGGGGTTGGGGAGAGAAACAGGAGGGGGTAGAAACTGTCAAAATAGACTGCAGTAATTCAGAGGGGAGCTAGTGCCACAGATGCTTCATTTCGGCTAGGCCTCCTCCTTATCAGGGAATCTGTGCCAGAGGGCATAAGACTGTTTGCAAAAATCTCTTTTGGTAATACGAGAGAGATTAAGGAGGTTTATTTGATACAGCTGTACAAAACCCAGCTATGTGTCTACCATGCATAGGTACAAGTTGGAGGGGGTTATTGTAATGCTTGTAAATTGTTCTTACCTATTGCAGTGGGTTACAAAGAGGAGGGATAATTCACATCGCATTATTAAAAGATTAATTGCTTCAAAGTTACATTTACTTTTTTTTTTTTAATGATAGGTTTGATTTTGGCTTTGTATTGTTTGTTTCGGGCTTTTTTTATAGCTAGCTGTGGAAGCCACAGAACTTTTAGGCACTTGGCTTCATTTCTTTTTCTTCATCTTTTTTTTCCCCTTATTTTTTTCTTTAACCCTCTTTCTTTGTAGCCTGGAGGCTGTGAAGCAGAGGGGGGAAGAGAAAGCAAGCAAGGAGACCGACAGACAAGTCATGCTTGTTTTTTTTTTTTTTTTCCAGACCCTCAACAACAGAACTGAGAGGCAGAAAGGAGCCAGTTGTAATTCATACCGAGTTGTAGGCTTTGTGTGATGAAAGCGACAGAGCGCTGCCTGGGAGATTGCTTTGCTGCACTCCACGAAGCAGATTTGAAACTGTCGTGGACCACTTTAGATGAGAGTTGGATTATGGAATGACCTGCTATGTCTGTGTCATATTGTTCTGCGCAGGGTGCATTATACTCTGCTAACTAGGTGTTCAGTACCAAATAAGAGAGGTATCCTAGATGTGATCTGTCAGCTGTGTCTCATATTTTTATATTGGTTAAAATATAAAACTGAAACGGGGATGAAAGAGGACAGAGCAGTTGGATGCCTTGTATGTTTACACTAAATCTCCACTCTGAGTAATTAAAATATACTGAGTTTTGTTTAATTATATAGCATTACCTATATTTTTTAAACAAAAAATTGACCCCCTACCGAATTAGCAAAAAATTTGTCTATGCGTGTATGTGCCTGTAACAAACCAACCATACCACTTTTTAAGGGCATTATCTTTTCTTTCCTTAAGGACTTTTGGTGTTAGTTACAGTGTTTCGGAGAGCTGAAGAAGCTCACAGGCTGTATGAGAAATTTTAAATGAGGACTCATTTGAAAACATAAGGAAAAAGCTGAGGTCACTGTTAACTGTTGTTTCCTACTGCCCTAGGCTTGAAGATGCAGTGGACGCCGGAGCATGCCCAGTGGCCAGAACAGCACTTCGATATCACTTCAACCACCCGGTCCCCAGCCCACAAGGTGGAAGCCTACCGGGGGCACCTGCAGCGCACGTACCAGTACGCCTGGGCCAACGACGACATCTCGGCTCTGACCGCCTCCAACCTTCTGAAAAAGTATGCAGAAAAATATTCCGGGATTTTGGAAGGCCCGGCTGAGCGACCCATTCTCAGCAATTACTCTGAAGCTCCCTCAGGGCTGGTGAATGGTCGGAAGAATGAAAGTGAGCCTTGGCAGCCATCCTTGAACTCGGAGAGCGTGTATCCCATGAACTGTGTCCCAGATGTCATCACCGCCAGCAAAGCTGGGGTAAGTGCAGCCCTCCCTCCCGCAGATGTCTCAGCCAGCATCGGGAGCTCTCCTGGGGTGGCCAGTAACCTGGCTGAACCCAGTTACTCCAGCAGCACCTGTGGAAGTCACACCGTTCCCAGTCTTCATTCAGGGCTCCCATCTCAGGAATATGCCACAGGATACAACGGCTCATATTTGCATACCAGTTACAGCGGCCAGCCAGCACCTGCACTTCCATCCCCTCATCCATCCCCCTTGCACAGCTCGGGACTTCTGCAGCCCCCACCACCGCCGCCACCAGCCCTCGTCCCTGGCTACAACGGGACCTCCAATCTCTCCAGTTACAGCTACCCTTCTGCCAGTTATCCTCCTCAAACTGCTGTTGGCCCTGGGTACAGCCCTGGGGGTGCCCCACCACCCTCAGCTTACCTGCCTTCAGGAATCCCTGCTCCAACCCCTCTGCCCCCAACCACTGTCCCCAGCTACTCCTACCAGGGCCACGGTCTGACGCCAATCGCGCCGTCTGCCCTGACAAACAGTTCAGCCAGCTCTCTCAAAAGGAAAGCTTTCTACATGGCAGGGCAAGGAGAAATGGACTCCAGTTATGGAAATTACAGCTATGGCCAACAGAGATCTACACAGAGTCCAATGTATCGAATGCCAGACAACAGCATTTCAAATGCAAACAGAGGGAATGGTTTTGACAGAAGTGCTGAAACATCATCCTTAGCATTTAAGCCAACAAAGCAGCTAATGTCCTCTGAACAGCAAAGGAAGTTCAGTAGCCAGTCCAGTAGGGCTCTAACACCCCCATCCTATAGTACTGCTAAAAACTCACTGGGTTCGAGATCGAGTGACTCGTTTGGGAAGTATAGCTCCCCAGTAATGAATGAGCACGGTGACGAGCACAGGCAGCTCCTCCCTCACCCAATGCAAGGCCCGGGACTTCGTGCAGCTACCTCATCCAACCACTCTGTGGACGAGCAACTGAAGAATACTGACACACACCTCATTGACCTTGTTACCAATGAGATTATCAACCAAGGACCTCCCGTGGACTGGAGCGACATTGCTGGCCTAGATCTAGTAAAGGCCGTCATTAAGGAGGAGGTTTTATGGCCAGTATTGAGGTCAGATGCATTCAATGGACTGACTGCTCTACCTCGGAGCATCCTTTTATTTGGACCTCGGGGAACAGGCAAAACATTAATGGGCAGATGTATAGCTAGTCAGCTGGGGGCCACGTTTTTCAAAATCACTGGCTCTGGCCTTGTCACAAAGTGGTTAGGGGAAGGAGAAAAAATTGTCCATGCCTCCTTCCTCGTGGCAAGGTGTCGCCAACCCTCAGTGATTTTTGTTAGTGACATTGACATGCTCCTTTCCTCTCAAGTGAGTGAAGAACATAGTCCAGTAAGTCGGATGAGAACCGAGTTCCTTATGCAGCTGGACACTGTACTGACTTCTGCTGAGGACCAAATAGTAGTAATTTGCGCCACGAGTAAACCAGAAGAAATTGATGAATCTCTTCGAAGGTACTTCATGAAACGACTTTTAATCCCACTTCCTGACAGCACAGCGAGACACCAGATAATAGTACAACTGCTCTCACAGCACAATTACTGTCTCAATGACAAGGAGGTTGCACTGCTTGTCCAGCGCACAGAAGGCTTTTCTGGACTAGATGTGGCTCACTTGTGTCAGGAAGCCGTGGTGGGCCCACTCCATGCCATGCCAGCCACAGACCTTTCAGCCATTATGCCCAGCCAGTTGAGGCCAGTTACATATCAAGACTTTGAAACTGCTTTCTGCAAGATACAGCCTAGCATATCTCAAAAAGAGCTTGATACATACGTTGAATGGAACAAAATGTTTGGTTGCAGTCAGTGATGCTACTTAAAAAAATGTAATGAATGTTGGCACACACAGAATCTGCTACATAGGGGTAGAGAACCCTTTTCAGTAGTGTTAAAATTGCAAAGGGTACTGGGGAGACTACGATTTACCTTGCCTCTAAAGAGCCAGGGTATACTTGAAGGAAAAGTGCATCAAACAAGAGCTGCTGATCTGAAAAAGCCACACATGACAGAAAGCGCATGTTGATGCTCAGTTCTGTTCAAGCTAGACAATACTCACCAAGGAGCAAGGTGCAAGTGGGTTGATTTCAGAAGGACATGAACCCTGTGTGTTGATTCCATTCTGCTGTTCTTGAGATTTAGTTGCTGTCAAGTGCCTGAAGTGGTGCTTTATTTTTTGTTTGCCTCACAATTACATTGGTGGCATGTGCTAATATAAAGAGCTTTAACTTCAAACATTATTGGACTAAAGAGATGAACGGTTGTGTTGCGACAGAGAGCCAGATTTTTGCTATTCTAAGAGCAACAGTATTCCTCAATCCTGTCTGTTCTGTGGTGTTAAACTAAGAACAGGTAAAACAGGGTAATGATAATCTGGACCTTAATTTCTGCAGTTCATTTCTTTTAATGTTCTGTCTGCAAAAACTCAGGAAAGTGATTGTGATTTGTACAGTACCTCAAAGGAATGTGTTGAAAGCACTATGTACTGCTGAGAGTTATAGGCTAGGCTTCAATGTTACTTTATATTAAATATGTATGTTTACCTCAACAATTGGAATATGGCAAGGAAAATTACTTTGAATGTATCCAGGAAAAAACTAAAGCGTGATATGACTGAAGCTTTACAGTTTGTAAAAATAGAAACAGAAGCATTTCCCAGTGTTCAGGAATGGTTCTTTTGCCAATTTCTCACATCAAACCAGAGCAGAATGATTTTTCTTGTTGGTAAACTGTAAGAGTTTTCAGCATATTGCTCCTTGATAATAAGGTGATACAGTCTTTAGCAGGTGCATAGATGAATGAAAGAGCCACTTAATCGGTTTACGTTAGCATCTGAAACAGTCAAACGTAAGATTTGGTAGGAGTCCGAGAGGCAAATTACCTTAAGCTGTGACGGCTGGCCTTTGTTGCATGGCTCTAGTCGTAGTTTTGAGGCTATTTTGGTGAAGCTGTAGGGAGTGGAATCAGTGTAGGTTGCTGGCAGAGCTATGGGTTGCAGAACTGTTTATAGCAGTGCAGTGGACTGTGACCAAACAAACAGTACAAATAACAAAGCAAAACTGAACCCTCAAACTTCCCAAACTGTAAAGTTGAATTTTTGTTGTGTACGTATGGCTTCATTGTCCTTAATGCAATCTTCATTTAGCATCCATTAGAAATCTTTCAGGCTGGAGTGTGCCCACCATTATTTCTACCTCAGTTTTGTTACGTTTCTCTTGGAAAGCAAAGTAAGGAATAGGGCAAAAACCACCACCAACACAAGTCAGATTACATTAGGAATGCAAACCTGCTAAACAAGTTTCAGAGAGCTGCTGTTTTTTCCCCTGAAGTCAAAAGTTTTTCTCTGTATTAGTGCTCTTTCCCCCTTTCTTTTTCCTCCCTCAAATATACATATTCTGGTGTCTTCCTTCTGGAAAGACTAGCTGGCATGTGTGGCATTTTGCTCAGTTCTCCCCCACCCCAGCCCCCCTTTCTTTTTATCCTTTAATGCTTTCCATGCAACTCTTTTGGTGACAGCTGACTGATGTTGGGTAATATCTCTGAGCAAGAGCAGTGCGTGTTGCAGCTGCCCAAAGCCTCTGCCATCACATGAACAAAACAGCCTTGCTTTTTTGAATGTATTTTTTGTTTGTTTACTTTAAGGAAACAGTAACAAAACTGTTGCAAAGCACTGGCATTTAATGTTTCTCTTAAGTAATGTACGTCAAGACCATTAAATAAATGCACTGAAAAGCCCCAAGAAGAGAGATACCAATCTGTTACTAGGTCATGTTTGTCTTCTCAAAAATTGTACAGACCTTGTCCATTTTGTTAAATCAATGGAGACGTTTAGCGTTCAGAAAGCTAATGAGGGATTTTGTGATATTGCTGGAAATTTATGACTCTTGATTATTACTTTTCTTTATTTTTCTTTTAAGATATATATATATATATTTAGATAGAACATGCTAAAACCAGAGCAAATAAACCAAAATCTAATTTAAGATGGATTCCTGGCAAACATTTTGTCTATCTAAAACTTTATGTTTTAAGCATGAAAGTACCATTTTAAAAACAGTGCCTTTCATTAAGGATATAGAAAGTAAGACTTAAGTACATCACTTGCTTTTTTTTTTTTTTTTTTTTTTTCTTTTCAACAGCAATTACAGTCTGTGATCCTTGTTATGACCCAGTCTTTCTGCTTCCCAAAAACCTCCACAGGCTGCTTCTTCACCCTGGTCATTCCACCATCCTCACATTCGGGAGATGCTGATGTCCCCGTTAGCTGTAGGTTCACACTGATCACACTGGCAAGTACACTGTTGCAGATCACTGACCCAATTTCTGTCTTAGACATTGCCTGTCGTATCTGCTATTGGGCTGTGTTCATGTAAAAGGCTCATACAAGTTTTGATAAACTCTTTCTCCCAACTGTACTCCTAACAGATTTTTTTTTTGCAGCTTGTAAAATGAAAACTACGCACTGAGTGGTTTTTTTCCTGCTCTTTTTATCCTGTAGCAAAACCAAAAGCAAACAAAATTATAGACAGTCCCTTTGGCCTCCAGCTTTAAGTCATTCTCTTTGAAAAGTCACTCTGGGAAATGGATTTTTCAAATGTTAACCAAAGTGAGAAGCAGGCAGAAACTGAAATGGTGTAAAAGATGCAGGTTCCACATACACATGCTCATGTTCTCCAGGTCTTGATTCAGCTTTGGGCAGCAGAAGTGCTGCTGTAAGGGGAGGAAAACAGAGCCAGATTGTTACCCAAATCTTTCCTTATCAGCAGCTGTCTTTGGTATAGTTTTGGGAGGGTGCCTGTTGAATTTGGTGAGAGCTTGGCCAGGAACTGCTAACAAGAGGCACCTCAACCTTTCTTCAGGCTTGATTTCTTGCCAGTTCTTTGATGGAATTCAGGCCTGAGCTGGCTAAATCCCCTGCCACATCTTGTCCTTCTTATTGCTTTCCTTCTTCTCCCCCACATTCAGCCCCTGTTTTGTCCCTAGTGAGCAGGTTTTGTCAGGCTGCTGGTCCTTCGCCCTTCTCAGCAGCCTTCTAATCAAAGAGCGTCCATGAAGGCTGAAGCACAATCCTGAACTTGAGCAGGTTCCAAAGGGTAGGATTGGTTTTGAGAAGAGAGACAAAATATGATTTAATGGTGTTTTCAGGATGAAATATTTGCTGGTCTTGGACATTTCCATGGTAGAAAACTGTTTGTTGTCCTTTACAATTGGACAAAGCTGGAGGCTGCTGCCACAGAAATGTCTGGTTGGTTGGCTGGGGCTTCCTGCCACTGGCACAACCCTGAATTTTAAGAAACCTGAAATGGTTAAAAAGCATCTGCTGTGTCAGGCTATTACTGCAGATGCTTTACGTCATGTTTTTGCATGTGGGTTCCATTCTGCATCAGCTCCTTTTCTTCCTTTTTTTACCTTCAGTAGCAATTCCTATAGCAACAAAAATAAAATAAATTGGAGGAATATTCCTGCAAGCTGAAGGATCAATATCAATTCAAGGAGGAGTTCAAAATGACCTTATGTGAGACAGAAATGGAAATACTCTGTACTTCTGGCATGTTTCTCTTCAAAATATTTAGAACATTAGTGACAATATATAAAAGTTTGCTGACTGAGCTGATCAATGGAATGTGAAGGCAGTTTACTTTAAGGCTATTTACTTTCACATGGATTATTTATCTATTAGTCAGTCTGTGTTCTACTCAAATGCAGATAGATGGGCAAAATGTTTTCTTGAGCATTACAAACCTACCAAGGGGAAAAATCAACCATCTGACTAAAATACATAGGCCAAACATCTGGGTGTCTTTACCAGCTATTTGGAGGCTGTGCTCTGTAAAATGGTACAAGGTCATATTTAGGTGGATTTTCATAGGATGTTTCTTTAGGGGATTGTCTAGTTAAAGAGTTACAAATTAATTCCTGCATCAAGATGTTAATACATTGAAAGAAAATTTGGGGATATGACCAGGGTTTTCACTGTCTGCAAATACAAATGACTTCAGGTAAAGGGCTGTTCTTAGAATCCCTCTGCGTTTTCTCTCAAGCACTCCATCATGAGGGAAAGTTTATTACTCAGATCTGAAGGATACACTTTGTCACAAAACAAGGCCACCAAAAGTTGTAGAGCCCCCTACACTTTCACTTACACCAGTTTGGAGGTGTTATAACCCTTTGACTTAAAGGAATTACTCCTGATTTCTGCCCTTGTTAGAAAAGTCATCCCTCTAATGTATAATAATCTATATCTGTTGGTTTTCATCATCAGCTCTGAAAGCTAACCTTGTCCTCACAGCACTAACTCCTTTCCATCTTGTATGTGTGCATGTGTGTATATAATATTTATATGTGCATACACACCATGTCCAAAAAATAGCTTTGTCTCTTTACTTAAAAAAGAAAAAAAAAAAAGGAAAAGTCATTTAATTGTCTGCTGATTTATATGAAGCACATTAGTAAACATGGAGATATTAGTATTTCAGAATTCAAAAAAGCCCAGCTGTGCTGGTGACTAACCAATACATGAACTGAAGCTCACACTCTGCAAGGACCTTTGGTTGACATTCGATTTTGAACCTGCCAGATGCATTTTTGTGAACCAGGGATACTGCATCTTTAATGAACAAGTCTCTACTCTTTCCCCTGTTTTTAAATACAACACAAGCAGTGTAGCACTAGGCACTGCAATTGTCAAAGACAATTAGACTGAAAGCAGGAAAATTTCACCTCCCTGTCTCAGTGATATGTAG